>NW_013666248.1:298490-312404 GCF_000517525.1 Limulus polyphemus
TAACTTCGTTCCAACGAAACTTTAACGACACAAGTCTTTACTTAATAAAACTGGTTTATTCTTTCCGAATATAACTCTGCGATACACTTATTTTCAACAATCGCGCTAAAACAAACGCTATATCAACGAACGTCAATAATACTTCTGACTGCAGTTCAATTACTCACTATCTAAACACACATTATTCCCCCGTCACGTTGTCACCCTCTTTTATATACCAGACTACCCTATATCTAGTAAATACTAGAGCATTCGCTAAGGTTCAGGATAGTTCTAGAAAATAGGTGGCGCCACACCAGTCACGTGACCTCGATGACGCAACAATACCATCATAATAAGTGGTTTTTTATATTTCGAACAAAAGCTGATAATTTATTTTTGAGCAAAGTATGTTTATTTCTATCATTATTATAACCAGATTATTTAGCTCTAAAAGCTAATTTCTTTTTAAGTCTTTTTTTACATCATTGTTTATTCAAGATTTATTCTAATGTATTCTAATAACTTTATATATTTAGCATTCCTTATTACAACAGACAAACAGCTATTGTAATGATTTCAAAAAAAACATTAAATATATATTAATGTTTCATTAAAATAATGTATACCATATCAAGTGTCCAATTAATCCCAGTTAATTTGCTGTATAATATCTTTGTATTAATGTAATTTATCTTTTATAAGTTTTCCTTCTGGGATATTAAAATAAAAAAATAAGTTCACAATCAGTAATGAACTAATGTATAACCTTCATTTTAAACATTTCAAAATTAGATACAAAATAATCAATGAATACATAGCCTTTTATCTGTCATTCTTGTTAGTAAGTTTACGAGGGTTATATTTTTACTATTGATTACAATAAACTAAATCATATAGATCATTTAGATGATTACCCTGGTCTATCACATTATATTATAAATAACATAAGCAAATAAAACGTACAGTATCAAGTAAAAAAAGACATTATAATACAAATGAAAAAAAACAGAGACTGAAGTATTCTTGTAGTTGTAAAGATCAAGAAAACAAAATCAGAAAACTGATAAGTATATAAATTATTACATTCAGGTGAAATATTACTGACAAGACGCTTATTAATATCGATCGATGATAACAGAATTTGTAAATTCCGTACAAAAACTAACCAACTTGTTATCCCGTTGAAACGTCATAGTTATAGCGTTAGTCAAATTCGGCTAAAATTCATTGAATTAGTTCATGATATTTTCTTCGGTGTCTCTCATTCTGAAAAATAAACAAGAATGCGTAGAGAAAATTAAATAAAAGGAACTGAAGAATAAAACAACCCTGTATCGTGTTAAAGGAAAACCTACTTTTATCGAAGTTAGAATAAAACAACCCTGTAGCATGTTAAAGGAAAACCTACTTTTATCGAAGTTGGAACTTAGCTTTTTCGTTTTTGTTTTTGCTCTTAATTACTATTCGTCACATATTGAACAACATCCTTATTTCTGAAGCCTTTTTTTCAGGTTGCCCTCAAAGTTCGGCCTTTCAAACATCGCATCCAAACTTCGACGTTCAAGGCAATATTCCGTACATGCAGTTATTCCTAGGTGGGATGTGCTATTTCAAAAAGTATCTTGGTAATATATAACATAGTTTGTATTTTACAAACGAAATGAAAAAAACAAAGTGTCACCGTCCTTCTTCGGAGTTAAATCAGGAATTATCGCAAAGTGTAAAGCGTGAAATCATCTCATTGACGTCGTAGGTATCTATAGCAGCTCATATTAGCTTTCAAAAAGCATGTTGGAAGTGTAACTGATTTTATTTATACAACAGTTATAACAGGAATAAGACAGAAAGAGACAGTTTGAGAAACAAAATAATTAGTAGGCGAGGCGGGAAAAAACTAGAGAAATTATCCAAAACTAGAAAAGAGTTTGTTTGTTTGTTGCAAGTTAAGCACAAAGCTACACAATGGGCTATCTGTGCTCTGCCCACCACGGGTATCGAAACCCGGATTCTAGCCTTGTAAGTCCGCAGACATACAGCTGTGCTACTGGGGGCATAGAAAAGAGTAATATGAAAAACTAACATAAGCTACAAATAGCGTAATATAAAGAAAGTTTAGAAAATAATTTTTAATTAAAATTACAAATGAATAAAATATTAATAATAAAGGCACGATAAAAGAATTGATAATACTTAAAATATAGAGTAGAAATTAATCAGATTAAAAATAAAATGAAATCAAACAAATCTCATGTGGAAATAAATAAAATGGATGACAACAACTTAACTTTTATCCAATAAAGAATTTATTTACGTTTGGAATAAAAATTAAAATGAACAGTATTCAAAGTACCAACCTAATAGGTCTCTTTTACTTCTCTTTTTACTTTTCTGTGTTCTAAATGAGTCAGACATAGTCTAGTGGTTATTATGCCAAGCTACAGTATCATAAGATCGAAGGTACGTGCCGCAATGCCGTTGAATACGCTCCGTACTTTCAACTTTGAATGTGTAACAAGAATTACAATCAATCTCGTTATTTGTTTGGTAATATACGGATATAACATGCGTTGCCTTCTCCCTTAATTAGTGGTTTTTTTGTTTTTTTTTAGAATTTTCAAAATTTCTGTGTACGCAGAATGTGTTTAGCTCCCGTTATAGAAATTCGGTCATGGGAACAACCAAGTTTCTGTCGCCTTAATTATACACGGGACTGGATGAATCACCAAGGGCATCACATGTATCCTCCATTAGGGGAGATTACAGTAGCATAGAAGATGCTATAAATAGAAACAGTGATCTGTTCTGGTGGCGGACCATGCAACAGTCCAAGGGTGTAACATTCCTTACTAATGTTTGAGTGGCCTTCAATCAGGTGGATGGCACGTGCACTTGGAGAGAGAAGAACCTTTTATATATCGCAATGTTTTGTTTGTTTGGTAAATATTTTGCTAGTTTGGATATATTTTGCGATACTAGATATATTTTCCAGATTACATTTTGGATGTAGATTTATGAGATTGCTAAACTTATTGAAACTTTTAAAGGCTCTGTTATAGGTTGCTCGGCATTGAAAGATTCTCATAAGACAAAGAGATTCATCCAGGTATCTGAGATAGAAGTACACTAGTGAGAGAGTACAAATAAAAATCTCTCTCTCTCTCTCCAGTGGAGCACAAAAGCATTTGTTGAAGTGTTAAACTTGGCTTTGGTTTTAATAAAAATTGTGATTGTTTGGCAATTTGTGTTTTTCTTTTTTTATCTTGTTTGTTTGTTTTGAATTTCGCGCAAAGCTACACCAGGGCTATCTGAGCTAGCCGTCACTAATTTAGTAGTGTAAGACTAGAAGGAAGGTAGCTAATCATCACCACCCACCGCCAACTCTTGAGCTACTTTTTTACCAACGAATAGTGAGATTGACCGTCACATTATAACGCCACCACGGCTGAAAGGGCGAGCATGTTTGGTGGGACAGGGATTTGAACCCGCAGATTGCGAGTCGAGCTCCCTAACCACCTGGCTATGCCGGGCCGTTTTGTTTGTTTTTTTATCTAAAGACTCAATAAAATCAAAATAAATACAGCCACTATTCCGCGAAACAGTAAAACCGAAAACTCTCCAGTTGTTTTACTGATACTGCGGGCTATTTTTGGTGAGATTATGGCAATCAAAGCTAAATAGATTCCTCGTGACGACGATTACTAATTATCTGCCTTCACCTCGGTTAGCAGTTCAAACTAAGAAGGCCGGACATAACTCAATGGTTAGTGTACCCAGACTGTGAATCCAAATGTTCATGATTCGCATATTTTTACCGCAAAAACACGCACTGCACTTTGGGGCCATGGGTACATTGTAAGAATGTCGACAAATCCTACAGTTCGGTCAGACAATAGTAGCCCAAGAGTTGTCAGTGGGTGCAGTTCATTGGCTTATTTTCCTTCAATCTATTTGTTCGGAATTAGGGACAGTTATGCGAAGATAACCATTTTGTAGCTGTACGAGAAGACTCTAAATCCAATAAGCAAAGTCAAACGTGGGTAGACTATATGTGACTGGACTGTTTAGCCAACGTTTAAGATGTCGTTCAGGTTAAATATATCAAACACAAATTTTTGTCTTAAACCCAATTTAGATAAAATGGTGAAGTTAGTTGATTCATTGAACATCATGGAGTTTTTTGAGCGTGTTTGAACGCTGTCTGAGAGGCATTTGGGTTTGTCTAATTTACTGTGTATCTAACATTTTTCATTAACTAGAATATCCATAAACTCATTCCCTTCTGGAAGAAAACGACGATGATTTCAGTATAAAAACTTTCTTTAAACAATTGCTTGCGTTCGAATAAATGGATTTTTTTTTATTTTAGAATATGTGTTCTGGAATTTAAAACGACAAGTGACAACAAGATGAATTGTGTTTGATTTTGTAGAAATGAAGTGTTTAAGATATGTTTTCTTTAAGTATCTTTTTCATTTTTATTATCAGTTTCAGAGTCGCCTACACCCCCCCCCTAGTGGCACCGCGGTAGGGCGAGGGTTTGTAATGCTAAAAATTGGTGTTCCATGATGGGCACAACATAGATAGCCCATAGTATAGCTGGTGTGGAGATATCCAGAATGACTTTTTCTTTCAAAGTTACTACTTGTTGATGACCGAGAAGGTGTAATATATTGTAAATGAATTATCGGAAATTTATTATCTGAGAAAATATGTAAAGGCTAAAAAGACCCAATGGTAAGTCTCTGGACTTATGACGCTCAAAATCGGGTTGCGATAGCTTTGTACTTAACAACAAACAAACATCTGTTTCTGTTTACATAGGCGTATCAGATTGTCCTTAACTATATAATATGACCAGTATCACTTTTTTCAAATTTCAGCTCGAAATAATAAAAGACGTATAATATTAGCAAAGTGACTATATCACATGTACTAGGAAGCTATGTTTTGTTGAGTGAATATAATATTAGGTAAGTGTACATAACCCAATGAAAGTACATCTTAACGGCTTCTGCAACATTTATTTAATATAGTTTATAAACAAGAAATGGTTGAGACAGATTAATATGTGAATATACTGCATGGCATTCTGGGAAGGAAACAATTACGTCATCTCAAAAGTAATGTTTACGTCATTCATTCTGGGGAACCCTCGCCGTCGGTCGATAATTTGCTGAGTGAGAGGTTTAAGTCCACACACCTAGCTGTCAGCCTACTCCAGCATTGGAGAAGGTACTGTGTCTTCTCCATTGTGTTTTCGTCTGTATTCTCATAGAGAGTGCTTTTTATTTCTTTCCAACGTGTCTAAGGTCTCTTCTTTTTCATCCTATCACTGGTTTTCTTCTAGGCTCACATGTGACCTCCAGAACAAAGGTATGAACGTATTACGTTGCTCTATAACGGTAACTACACATCTGATTTGTTTTTATCGGGCTCTTGAGTACCGTAACATCGCAAAATAGGCTTAGTTCCAGTTTGCTAATCAGTGAAGTAATGTGAGTTTTTACTTCTGCTCACATATGTTCTTTGCATATCTTTCAGAAAAATAAATTTAAGATCCATCCAACAACAAATACGATGTACTGACTAATATTAATTTGAAAATTAATCTAGTAGCATACAAAACATGCTAAAATCTACTGAATAATTTCCTGAATTTACAAACTGTTTTTACACTTTTTGATATTCTCAGTCAATATTACTACGAACTTCCGATACTTTTTGTTTTCTTATTAATTATTTAAATGACTATGTAATATAATTAAGTAATTTTACTTAACTTGCACAATAATGATCTGATCAAACTATGTGTTTGTGTTTTGTTATTGTTCTTTTGGTTTAACGTGTACTCAGACACGTGATGAGTAGGGAGTAGTTGAAAAAAAAAATGTGTCTTATGGTATATATATTTCTTGTAAAATACAAGCTCAATAGTGAGTAGCTAGTGGTACCTACGTTAATAGTTGGGAAATAATGTATCTTATGGTGTATATTTCTTATAGTATACAAGCTCAATAGTGAGTAGCTAATGGTACCTACGTTAATAGTTGGGAAATAATGTATCTTATGGTGTATATTTCTTATAGTATACAAGCTCAATAGTGGGTAGCTAATGGTACCTACGTTAATAGTTGGGAAATAATGTATCTTATGGTGTATATTTCTTATAGTATACAAGCTCAATAGTGAGTAGCTAATGGTACCGACATCAATAGTTGGGAAATAATGTATCTTATGGTGTATATTTCTTATAGTATACAAGCTCAATAGTGAGTAGCTAATGGTACCGACATCAATAGTTGGGAAATAATGTATCTTATGGTGTATATTTCTTATAAAATACAAGCTCAATAGTGAGTAGCTAATGGTACCTACGTTAATAGTTGGGAAATAATGTATCTTATGGTTTATATTTTTTCAGTCTCATTTTAAACTTTTATACTTTCAGAAATTTTTTATTTGGAACATTTCTTTTACATGAATATCAATATTGGACATAGTACACACAATTATTAGGTTATCTCTATTTTATACAACAGACTGGACCGAGCTTAGTTCAATGGTTAGCGTGTTGGATGTAGATCCGCGGGTCCAGTTTCACAACCCGTTACCGCCAAAAACAAAAAACACACACACACACACACACGAACTTTAGGGTTGTGGTCCAACTTTCCCGTCCCGTGAATATCCGAAAAGAAATAAACAAAAAACACTTGGATGTGTCTATTAGATTACTTCGTTACATTTGATTTTATATATGAAAGATTTTACGTTCATATTTTTGTGAATATAATGAAACTTTTTTCTGCGCAAGAATATGATACGTATGTGCGAATAAGAACCAGTAAATTCACAATTCGCTGTTTCAAGAGGGTCTGTAAGAATCTCGGGCCATACAGGTATTGACGTGACGTTGCTAAGGGCAACTAAACTCTGACGTCACACAGGAACAATAAATAGAATGTGAGTTGGTACATACTGAAGTTCTGGGATCTTATGGCACCTCTAGTAATATAATGACTTTCATAGGGCATCGTCAATAACACGTGGAATGCTAGACATGATTAATACGTGCAGCATTATTTTATTTTTTTCACTAATACGAGATAGTCACGTACATTCCGTTTGTTCGTTGGATTTCGTGTAAAACTACACGAGGGCTATCTGCGCCTGTCATCTCTAATTTTGAAGTGAAGGACTAGAGGGAAGGCAGCTATTCAACGCCATCCACTGCCAACATTTTGGATACTCTTATGAGACCGAATAGTGTGATTTGATCGTCACGCTTATAACGCACCCACGGGTCCAAAGTACGGAGCGCGATTTATTTCTGCGGGTAACGGGAAGTGAGCCACGGAACTTCAGCTTCACATTTCCGCACGGTAGCAACCGGGTCTTGCTTGGACCAACCACGCAGAGATGTCATCCTTCGCAAAACTGTTTTAGGTTTATCGCTTTAAGGGTGAAACCACAACAAGGAGTAAGTTAAACCATCATTTTATTTCAAACTCTAAGCATTCAAACTGACATCTGTTATTATCGTCATGGTTTATGCCCCCGGAATTATATTTTTAACCCGTTCCCTGATCCAGGTCATTTAATGATTTTTATGGACATGCTTATTTGACTACTTACCTAAGTAGGTAAGAATGAAGCATATCCTTCCAGTGTTATTGAAACAGAATGGAGAGTTTTAGCAACTACATTTTCTGTTGAGTGAAAGTAACTGAACCTATCATCATTCACACACTCTTTGAGCATCACAAGTGAGGCTGATATGAAGCTCTTTTTTTAATCTCATGTGTTGAACCAAAAACAACCAGTTCCTATTGCCAAGTTCACGAGCATCAGCTTCATATCGAATAAATGTAGCTATGTATCACATACGACATTCAGGCGCTTTAGCATTATGTCCTAATAATGTGATGTACAGGGCAAGAATAGGGTTAAACAATTAATTGTAGGCAATGGGACAAATGCAATGCACTTTGACGTTCAATACTTTCATCACTATAGTTAGTTATTTCATCGAGGATTGTTCACGTTTTCTTAATAACGTACTTGAATATATTTCTTAAATAATATTCAAATTACATCACAAAAGTTGCTTTGCATATATATTTACTAATAGTTTTATAAAGCATATAAGTTTTACACTGAAAGTTCAGAACAAAATTTCCCAAGTTGAAAACTTCCTTTCCTTGATTAGCGTTTTGTTTCGTAACAAAAAAATATTGCATTTTCTTAACTTTCGTTCAAGGAACAAATACATAGTACGGTTTTTGTTTTATTAACACTAAAATGTCTTTTTGAAAAATAAACTAAGACTAAAAATCATATTGATTATTTAAATATAAATTTTTAACCACAACCACAGTTGAAATATGTATTATTAATACATTTTCTAATTAAAATCACCTCAACCGAATAGAACTCATATAGTCGATTTATTTTTGCCATTCTCACAAAATTGGGTTAAGCTTTCACTGAGATAAATAGCATTTAGTTTTTAAGTTAGTATGGTCTTTTCTATCTTTTGGCGGTAATTAGATGCGAATCGTACAAATCGCCCACCTAAACACTCTAACCACGGGGTCTAACGTGGACCAATAATACATCTTAAGTAAGCACGTATTAAATCATGATAGAATAGTGCATAATTAGGGTACTTACAAAAATACACTTTCAGAATTTGCTGAAAATTAGTTTTCTATAGTACAATAGAAGACGGACAAAAAAAGATTAAAATATTGATATTTGCTGAAAATAAGGAAGTTTACCTTTCGGAAGCTATCGGGTTGTCGGGTTTTCTTCTTTGTGCCTTATTAGTTGTGTTTTTTTCAATTTAATAACCTAATCGAACAAAAGCAGTTAGTGCTATTTAAATGTAAAATAAGTTTTAATTTGGGAAAGACCAGATTTTATTTCCTATCCTATAAAATCAATATATATATGTATATATAACTTAGATTAGTAGTGAAAGAAGGTTTTGACTTCTCAATAGTACAGTGTAAAAAAAGATATAATATTTTGTGAAAAAAGAAATATATATACATGATAACGGCACAGGAAGTTGAAAATATAGCATGCGTAATATTCAAGTCGTTAAATAACCTTCTTTAATATAAGACTAAGAAACTGTATCTAATTTACGTGCAAACAGTAAATTATAATTCTACTTCTGGGAAAGCTGTTTATATTTGAAAAAAAAAACATTTTTCTGTTATATATTCCCAATTATCATATGGGATATTAATTCTAGTCATTATTTCTGATTCAGTGCGAGCCAGAATCAGGAAAGATTTGTGGGTAATTTGGTAATTTTATATTTTAAGTAACAGAAATATCGCATCTAACATTATTCTCAGTCCAAACCACAATATCATTTCTAAAACTGGCATAAACAAGATTAAAAAATTTGATTTTCTCTAAATTAACTATACTATATAAAACTGCGGGGAAGCCTCTATAGCCTCGGCTGAACAGTAAAGATAAGATTGTTTGTTTGTAGTTATGTACAAAACTACGCAATGGGCTATCTGTGCTCTGCCCACCACGGGTAATGAAACTCGGTTTCTAGCGTTGTAAGTCCGCAGACATACAACTGTGCCACTAAGGGGGCTAAAGATAAGAAATTATCATTTTTGTCTTATTAATGCTTAATTTTCTTGGATATACATTTGATGTACATACTTTGTGCTATGCGTGGCCTATATGGATGAAATCAAATGTTAGATGCAGATGCACGTTCATAACGTGGTATATTCGTACGTTAAGACATGAAAGCGAAATTTTCTCTTCCACCTTCTCTTAAGCTTGAGGGTTTATAACGCCAAACTTTTTGGGTTCAGTTACTGTGGAAAACACAGCACAAATATCCCATTCTGAAACTTTGTGATTAAAAACAAACAAACACATTTTCTTTTATGATTATTATTAAATTCGGGTGTTTTGGCACATTATCACGTGAATATAGACGTGCAACTGCTTGTTTGTTTGTAATTAAGTACAAAGCTACACAAAGAGCTATCCGTGCTCTGCCCACCACGGGTATCGAAACCCGGATTCTAGCGTTGTAAGTCCGCAGACATACCGCTGTGCTACTGGGGGGCTGAGACGTGCAACTGTGGTCAAGTTTGCGAATTAAATAATAAAATAACTTAACAATATGTCTTAATGTTTGTCATTTAATACCCGCAAGAGAAAGAGTCTAATGAAGAAAACTTATTTTCATATTTCTGATGCAAACACGCGAAAAGGTTATAAGTTATTGGTTAAGACGTTCATGACCAACAGCGGTGAAACTGTCTATGTATGTAAAGTTTTAAAATTAACGCATCTATAGAGAATAATTTCTTAAAGTTATTTAAATGTAATAATTGTAAAATGGTTGAAACAGTGTGATATTTCTGTCTTCCTTTCAAGGTAATCACCAGCTTTGTTTCCATAGTACGTTAATTTCTAGTCTCACAATCTAATATTGCAGTTATGTTAAAATATTTATACGTACTTCATTCGTCCCGTACTCTGACTTGCTATGACAAATAAAAATACTGAATAACATATCAACTTAATAGTTGAGCTCCACAAGGAAGAATAAATGTTTCACCTGCATTTTTCATTCTATTTTCAGTATTATAGGTTGTCTACTGTAGATAATGAGTAGTCGATGGGGGAAAGATTTGCCTCCTTTCTTTTCTGTGGGACCAGCATGGCCAGGTGGTTAGGGCGCTCGACTCGCAATCTAAGGGTCGGAGGTTCGAATCCTTGTCCCACTAAACATGCTCGCCCTTTCAGCCTTGGGGCGTTGTAATGTGACGGTCAATCCCACTATTCGTTGATAAAAGAGTAGCCCAAGAATTAGCGGTGGATGTTGATGACTAGCTGCCTTCCCTCTAGTCTTACACTGCTAAATTAGGGACGGCTAGCGCAGATAGCCCTCGTGTAGCTTTACGCGAAATTCAAAAACAAACAAACAAACAAATCTTTTCTGTGTTCGTCTGGTACTCAGTTTGTTTTACAGTAAAGCTAAACCCCAGATTTCAGAGTAATATAAAATCGTGAACTTACCGCCAACCTACCGGGGGATTCATTTGGCCATTATTTTCTGCTTAAATAAGAACATAGCAGACATGTTGCGTTTCAACTAAAACAATATGGTTCACTGATAACGTTCTGTAATCTGACAAAAATATTCCAAATTTCATTATCTCTCCAAGCGCCATTATGTATCAGCAGTTTTACAGAAACAGAAAATTCTTCAAATGAAGTTTTAAGCAAGTGATGTGAAAAATTATAAATATGAGATTAAATATTGATTTAATGGGATTACAAATATTGTATAGATTGAAAGTTATAAGGAATTTTAAAGATAAACTCAGGATGAATGGCAAACCTGTTTTTGTGCAGATATCCAAATCTAAATTTCTGTTAAATGTTTTCAATATTAACTTCCCGTTGCACTTTTATGAACCCAAACCTTACTTGAAAGACTATATAAATTCTCAATAAAACACTTGTAAAACTCGTGCTATCATGATATGTGAATCTATAATAGTAAAACGTTTATCTCCACCTTAAAATAAAACCGGAATTGTAAAATAATTATTTAGCTTCCAAGCCCTTGTGGCGTTCTGGACAAACACGAATTTAAGTAACACATCTATATTTCTTCGGGGGGAGGGGGAACATTCTATGGTTATAGCAGTGTTTACACTATCTGAGACTTTGGAATGTTGCTCAGATAGTCCTTATAAACACCCATAAACCTGATTATTACAAAATGAGTCGAATAAGATTATCAATTAAATGTTACTCAGGTACTATTCAAAAGCCAACATGAACCTGGTTATTACCAAACTACTGGGTTATTAATTAAATGTTATTAGAACGATATTTAATAAACCATTCTAAATCAGGTTCTAACTAAAATTGTGGATAACTCAATGAGCTTATATTTTATATCTATTAGCGTGTAAATTTAATATCCAAATCAAATTTCTGTTATTATTAATTGATAACTAAGGTTTTAATCTCATTATTCCGAGCTACCATAGAAGTAGCTACTGGTGTTAATAAGACATGACATCACTAAATAATTTAAACCATTAGTGAATGGGGATTTTTTTGACGTATGTTTTCCTTCTGTTTGACGTTAAAATGTTTTTTACATGTTATGGATGCAACTTTAAAGGCACTGAGTGTAACGTATTAGGTACGAATAGATGCGATTTAGAGTTCCATTCCTAAATTCTATGGTTCTATTCATTAAATATTTTCTGCTTCTAAAATAAAAAGTGTCAAGCTCACTAAACTGATAAAATTTTTAGTTTGAAAACCTCTTTAAAATCAGTATATCTTAGAAGTATGTTTTATTCGTGTCAAGTCTAAACATGTTTTTAGAAGTATACATAAAAACAAAAAATAACCACTTTTGCAATTTTTATTAAATTAGTACATTTTAGAGTGACAATTAAAAATGAAAAGGCGGAAAGAGAAACAGACTATCTGTCAGTTAGAGAAATAGAGAAATGAATATAATAAAATAATCCCCTATACCTACTTGTCATATAACACGTGTGTTGTATCGTGAACCTGCGTTTTATATCGACAGAATGATCAAGGAACGCTTTTCTCCGACGTAACTGAAACTACGCAATCTACAAGGACGTGTAAGGCTAGATATTATCGCTTTTTGCGTCGATGTTCCTGTTGCTAGATATTTGTGGTGGAAAGAATAAAGGCACAGGGAAGATCGATCTATTAGAATTTTTCAACAAGTCAGCGTCTTGATCTTTAATATCAGAATAAAGAATAAATTTGTGGATTGCAGTGAAATGGATTTCACTTAGAATTAGCAAGGATAGTTAAAGATAATGGCCAAAGTTAAATATATTAGTACTTCCAACAATCAAGCAGTATCTACGCAGTAGTTACTAGGCTTTATGATTTTTTTGTTTGTTTTAAAGCAAAGCTTTCTACGCGCCCCCCAGTGGCACAGCGGTATGTCTGCGGACTTACAACGCTAGAAACCGGGTTTCGATACCCGTGGTGGGCAGAGCACAGATAGCCCTTGTGTAGCTTTGTGCATAATTAAAAACAAACAAACAAACAAAAGCTTTCTACGCTCTGTCCCCCGCGGAGAATCGAACCCGGACCATAACAGGAGACAGAGAACACTTTGAGCTGACCTATTTCATTTACTTCTATGCTCACAGTGTGTTATATGGATAGAGACTGCTGCTAGGAAATACATTACTTCTATAGCGTTCTACAATCCCATTAGTTCATTTAGAATCCAGAGAGTCACAGATACTGGATACATCGAGTTTTACGGAATGTTAAGGAGATATTTTTCTAAAACCCGGTGCTCCGTGGGTCGGAAGTAAGTTTACGGACTAACAACGCTAAAAGGTTTAAGCTCGAGGTAAAACTAGATTACTTTGAGAAAAACTACAATTTTACTTGAATCTATATCAGACTTTTAGCAAGCAACAAATGAAATTTACATCACTGCTGTAAGGCATGAGCGTTTGAATCAACTCGTAACTTTTAAAGGTGTTTGTTCGTTTTGAAATCTGATATACAGGTTATTCTAAAAAATAATGGTACGATGCATAATAAATGTTATGTGTTTTTAACTTTTTTGTCTAGATTCCAGACTAGTGATATGTTGTAAAGAACTGTTTGTTTTTCACAAATATGATAATAATTCGCCACTTAATAGCAAAAAACTTGTCTCCAAGTTTTCGATGATTTAGAATTGATTTGAGGAATTTAACTTTTCTAGATGCAAAAATGTCAGTTCTTAAGTTTCATTGTATAAGCTCGATAGTTTTAATATTAGGTCGTCAAGAAATGAATGTCGCGTTTTGGAACACTTTCATTAACCACCCCCAAAAAACATACATTACGTATAATAATTAAACGAAC
>NW_013666248.1:313404-323398 GCF_000517525.1 Limulus polyphemus
ATTATATATATATATACATATATAATTAACAAAACTAAAGACGATTTGCTGGTAATATATTATTCCATGACTGTTAGCAAATAAACGATCAAATAACTACAGAGCCCGGGAGAGGAGATGGGGAAATATTTATGTTGTGCGCACGATATACTTACTGTCTTGTTCCCACGAGGTAGTATAAGTCGTGGGAACGAGACAATAAATGCGCACGACATAAATATTTTTTCTTACGTCACCTCTAGGCTCTGTAAATAAAAAAAAAACTTTTGTTTGCAATGACTAGCCTTCTAGTGGCACAGCGGTAAGTCTGAAGACTTATAACGATAAAAACCGAGTTTCAATACCCATGGTTGGCATAGTAAAGACAGCCCATTGTGTAGCTTTGTGCTAAAAATTAAACAGACAAATACAGTGAATGAAATTATAAACTATCAAATAAATAGATGCTAAACGTTTGTTCAAAACTTATCTTATGAAATGTTAGCTGGATGAAATGCAGAAATATTTAAACTTTTAGAAAACACACGAATCAATAATTACAGAACGTATGCAATTCCATAACTTGTGACTGATACATTTCAGTAACTCTAGAACAGATGACTGTCACAAATTAGTAAATCTAGAACCTATGACTGATACAATTCAGAATGTTTGGAACCGTTAGCTGACACAATTCAGTAATTATAAAATTAACAGAAGACAATTCAGTAACTCTAGAAGAGCTAGCTGACATATCATTCGCAAACTATAGTCCAGACAGTTGAAATATAATTCGTGCGCACGACATAAATATTTTCATCTAGTCTCCTTCCGGGCTCCATAAATAGAAAACATTTGTTTTCAATAACGAACTATCAGACAAATAAATGCCAAAAAGTTTGTTGAAAACTTATCTTTCGAACTGTTAACTAGACGGTAAACTTTTAGAAGACACAGGTCTCAATAATTACAGAACGTATGACTGATGCAATTCCATAACTCCAGAACAACTGATTGCCACAAATTAGTACCTCTAGAATCTATGTGTGGCACAATTCATTAGCTCTAGAAACTGTGACTGACACAATTCAGTAATCATTAAAGTTACAGAAGACAAGTTACTGAGTAACATACTATTCAGAAATTATAGTCCCGTTAGTTGATTCACAATGTAGATCTGTTAATGGGTACATAATTCAGTATTTATCGAACAAATAAACGACAAATAATTATATGTTAAATAATCCTAGAAATATTAGTTGAACCACATGACAGTAATTCTACAGCTGTTGGGAGATATAACTCAGTGCCGAACTCTAGAATATTTACTTTTTATCATCTACAATATGAATTTAAACTTTAGATGAACATTTTCTGTCAGAACATCTAAAAGCACTATTATCAAATGGTAAATACCCTAATACAGTTCAGACTCTCATACAAACTAATGATTATTTACAAACAATACAAACGCAGTTACACTGTGACAAAATCTAAAAACTACAAGAAATAACTAAGATCACTGTAAGGGAAAAAACTAAGTGGCCAATGTTTCGGTCAAAAGACATTCATCAGGACTCTCGAAACAATTCTGATAATTTCTTTACTAGCCTTTAAGTTAAATTCTCTGATTTTAAATTTTTATGGTTTTGTTTTTTATTTTTTTTTTGCTAGTTCATAACTGTAAAAGGAAATTGAGTGAATATGTTTTCATTAAGAAACCATTTTCTTTCGCAGATAGCACCTGAAGACCAGAGCCCCATGGTGTCAAATATCTAATACTTACTTAAGGCTTTTTTTTTTATAAAATAGTTGATTATCTAAATATAAACTATGAAAGATTTGGCTGTCGCTGTCACTCTAATTGGTATTAGTATCATTGTGTGCGCCATTATATACGGATTGTGCCGATTACTCGGTGGTTGGACGTGGCTACGATCTTGGCTGACCGGAAGTAAGGAAGAAATAGCACATCTGACAAAAAATGAGGACTTTAATATGAAAGGTTATAGTAATATGGTAAGTAGACATTCATAGCAGAACTGATTATTCCTCAGTTTAAGATTTACATGCACGCCATTGTGTTTAAAAACGTCAGTTCACTAATCTCTGTTTCTTTACACATATTCATATGATTAGCTAAATATGACAAAAAATAAATAATTGAAACATATTTGGCCTTCTTATTCCTTTATAAAAGTTTTGTGAAAACCGTTTATGTTCTATATATCCTTAGCATTCTGTTTTTTAGTCATTGTATAGCAACTGCAAGAGACTTAGTGAATCCCAGCCTCTTAATCTCGTGCCTTTCCTAGCTGTCATTTTCAATTATACTTATTATTTCAAAACTAAAAACAACACAAAGAAAGGCACATTTTCGTTATACTTGCGAGGCCATAATATTGCAATGTTTATTTATTACAAACTTTTTAATTAATAAACAGAAGAAAAATATCATTTTCTATTTCGACATTTAGTTCGTTGGAGCTAATGTACAAAATACAGTTGTTATTTTTCCCATGATGTTTTCATTCGACAAGTTGCAAACGGAAACATGCACAACAAAAGTGCTTTTTTACCTAGGCTGTTATACATTGACATCAGTTTCGTGTCCCTCAAGATTCACAATCATCCGTCATTCTTCTAGTCTTCGTCACAGTTCGTGCTTCTTCTTCTAAACGATGATACTTTGCCATTTCTCGTGCTTCTTCTTCTGGACCATAATACTCGCCATCCCTCCTAATTTTTCTCATATGCCATCAACAATGTCCCTCATCTAATCTTTGTCATTCCTTATACATCTTTTTTTCTACATCTTCATCAAAAATTTTATCATGTTTCTCATCCCATTTTTTGTTTCCTAATCTTCTTGGCATATTTACTCTTCATTTACTATTGCTCTCTTTATTATACATCTGATCTCTGTTCCCTCTATCGTTTCTATGTAGTAATTCAGATCGTAAAATATTCTCCGGGTGACATTTTACAATGTAATTACCTAGGCAAGCAAAAATTCATTTCAAAGTCAGAAATGATAACTTAAATAAAGAACTGCTAATTAACAAGTCAAAATTATATGCCTATGTAGTATAGAAACTGCAAGTTAGGTATTTCTCATTCCAAGGGTAGCAGATAAAAGCTATCCACTGAAATATGTCCTCCAACTTCTCATTCTGCATCTACTTTCCTCACTTTATAGCCTTATTATATTTTCACTTTATACTATCCTCTTCCTGTCACTCGCCCAAAGACCTTTTCATTTCCTCAACCACAACCTTCTATTCCTCCCTCGGTTGTCTTCAATCTGTTTTTGACAGTTTAAACCATTTTATTCTTCTCCTCTCACATCGCTCTGTATCGTTCTACTTTTGTCTGTCCAAAGTAAGTAGAAAACAAAGGATAAGTTTTATAAAAAAGTTTTATTGTTTGAACAAGCGTTTCTTTTCAATCAAAGACTATCAGGAAATGCCATAAATGATAATAAGAATCGTGCTTTTCAAAGTGGGGTCCTATCCTCACTTAGACATCTTCTTCTGGAATAAGAAAAGCACGCAGGAAACACTAGTATGAAATATTTGTTTATTTGCTATCGTTCTACATTATTTTACCATTCCTATTTCTATTTTTCTTTCTCTCAATTCATACGCAATCACTTTCTTAAATCTACCTCTCCTTTCAAGCATTCTTCTACTTTTATCACTCTACAGCCTTCCACTCTCCTCATTATATACCTTTCTCAATTCATACACTTTATAGACGTCTATATTTCTCTTAACTTACACTTTACTTCTCTTACTCTTCATACCTTCATAGATATCTCAATTCACATACTTTATAGACATCTATATTTTTCTTACCTTACACTCCTTTATTTCTCTAATTCTTCATACCTCCATACCTTTCTCAATTCACATTTTTTTTAAATCTCTAATATTCTTCGCATCTAATTTCCTCATTTTATTTCTTTCAATGTCAACAGTCGTTCTATTTCTCGCACTTTATGTGTAATTATATTTCCTTCATTCAATATATCTTTATACTTATCTAGTTTTAAGTTCATCTATATTTCTATCTTTCCATATTCTTATATTTATTCACTATACAATTACCTCACGTTTTACATTTTTACATTTACTTCGTTTCATACCTATTCTTGTCTCACTTTATTCTTGTTGGTACTTCATTTCCATTTCATCCTTTTACTTCGCTAATCTTATATCCTTTTACTTTGCTCCCCTACAAACTTCGACTTCTTTCTTCCTTTACATGCACTTCAGTCTTTCTAATTCATTTACTTTCGCCACATTTTCTCGCTTCATCTTCTTGCTTATAGCCACAATGTAATTTCACCGTCAATTTTCCAGGAAGAATCCGAGTCCGACTTGGCGCTGAACGCGAGTGGAAACTACAAACATTTTGACAATGTCACAAACGATGTTAAGTTGGTGGACGAAGTAAAACCTGGAGAAAAGAAAACCGATTTAATACCATTGATGCCTCGCCCTCGTCCCCGACCACATCAGACACCTGTCCCAGATCCAATTGCAGTATTAGCGCAACCTACAGATAAAGTGATTAGACAATCTTCTAGAGACAGCGACGGGAAACATAGTCCAGACTCTGATCTACCGGACGCTTTAGGTATGCACTAGTAGTAGTAAGCACCACGTATAACATGTAGTTAAGATGCAACTTCGAATCAATTTCGTTCTTATAATACAAAACCAGTAGTGAAGTTCAAGTTAACCACGTTTTCAATTAAAGTGTAGTATATTTTAAATTGAATGTGTTTATTATTTATATATATCTTTATTATCCAGGAAATAATTACCATCAATGAAAAAAAAACGAGCTTTAATTTCAGAAACCATGATTTATTGAACGTCTAAAACGTATCTTAAGTTTTAGTTTCTGTTTTTTCAAGTTTGTTTAATCTCAAAATCATACAATGGGCTAGCTACGGAAATCGAACGCCTCATTTTAGCACTGGAAGTTCGTAAACCTACCACTTACCGCTTAAGATCGTCGTATTGCTTGATAAAGAAGCCACTGTGAAATATTGTAAACTTAATTATGTTATAATTTTGGGTTCGGTCTTCGATTGTGATTATAAATTCTGTGACACTCCAGTAAGATTTGAACTTGTCAGAACACTATTACACTCTCACCTTTAAAGCAAACAATGAAGAACTAACCATTAACTACTGTCTCGCTTCACTAAATATACTTAGGACCTCTACTTGGGAAAACCTAGATCATACTGCACTTGAAGACAAGAATAGAGACGATTGTCTGCTTCATTCAGTATTTGAAGGACCTCTAGTTGGGAAAACCTAGTTTATACTGTACCCTGAAGGTTAGGGTGAAAATAACGGCTTTGTTTCACTAGGTATTTTAGACCCTTTATTTGATAAAACCTAGATTATTCTATGCCCTAAAAACGAGGATAAAGATGACTGTTTTTCTTCACTCGATATTCTTAGGATCTATAGTTAAAAAGACCTAGAGCATATTGTACATTGGAGGAGAATATGATGATGAATTAGACATATTTGGAACCTTTAATGGTAAAGACCTGTTTGCCTAATCTGGCACTATTAGGACCTATGTTGAAAAACCTAATTATTTTAATTTAGTCTGGAGATGTGAATAAAGGTCACTCTGTTTCACCACGTTCGATATCTTTATTTGGGAAACTTAGATTAGAACTTATTTTCGTGGAAAAAATATACAAATGACTACATATAACTGTGGCTATCTGTCTTCTCTCACCAGCTCCAATAAATAAATTGTTTGTCGTTCTTATTAAAACTTTTCTCTTCATATTATGTTTCGGTCTTTCATGACATTGAACATGGATTATTGTACCGTGAATATAAGCCATGCAGAAGAAGAAAGAAATTAACTGAGATAAAGGATGAAAAATAGAAGAAATATCCATAATTCTAAGTAATACATAACGAGATAAATGAATAACAGTGTTGAATGTGTTTTTTTTCTTTCAAACTCAGTAGAAACTTAGAATAAATGCTTTGAAATGTTACTGTTAATGTTCTAGTCTCGAGCTAGGTACGGTAATTGAATCGGCTTACAGTTTTATACCCTAGCGTGAATTATATGATCATCTGCACGACTGGTACATTGTGCAGTCACTTATTATTAAGTTATAATGTGTTCATATACTGTAATACAGAATTTTATTACAATGCAGTAAACTAATATTTCAATGTTAGATAAAACAAATGTTAAAGACGTTCCCCGAAGTGAAATATTCAGATTTTACTCTTTGCCACAGAAAACAATGACGGCTATCAGAGTTCTCTTCAGTATATGTATTTTGACTATTACTCTTAATGTCTATATAATAGGTTTAAGATAAATACACATAAACATATAATTCCAAACAACTAGACTAAAAGTACAAGCATCGTACACAAAAGACAGATATGTATAAAACTACGATACAAACTAGAAGGGGCCCTAGTTAAACATATTTTGGTGAGAGAGTTATCGCAAGAAGAATACCTGTATAGAGAATGGGATACACATTTTATCATAGTTAACCTTAAATGGGACCCTTCTCAATCAAATCTACAAGTTCAAATACTTAGGGGCATGGATTACATCAGATGACACATATCAAAATGAGGTCAAGAGCACAATTGCACAGGCTATGACAGCATTTATGAAGGTGAAAAATATATTGAATAAGAAAGGTATACCAAAGAAAGTGTGCAAAAGAGTTCTTAGCTGCTACATCGAACCAATCTTGATGTACAGTTGCTAATCATGGAGAATAAACAAACAAATGGAAAAATCACTTAATGCGACCAAAATATGGTTCCTGCGTAGAATGCTTAAGGATTTCTACAAAGACCGGAAAACATGTGAAAAAGTTCTACAACAAGAAGAAACAAAAAACATTGATAACATAATATAAAAAAGACAAGCGGCATTCTTTGGTCATGTGATGATGGATGGAACACTTGGTAACAACTGAAAAATATGTGGAGAAAAGAAGTAGAGGTAGAGAGCGAGAGAAGATCCTGGACTGTAATCACAAGTGTCTGGGACCTGGAAAGATGGAGGGACGTGATCGCCTACGTTACAAAACACGGCACTTGATGACGAATCTCCATTTCCAGCTTCAGTTTTAACACAATGGAATTAGGATGATAAACTCTAATTTTCTTTCTTTAAGTATGAATGTGCTTTATCCTAGACATCATTATGCTGTTCATTCATACACATGTATGACTATTAGATGAAATGAAATACCAATTTCGCATGATAAGCTTTACTTATAATATACCCAGTAAGCTATTTTCAACAACCTGTTTTTATTATTATTATTATTTTTAAAGTTCTTTGTTTTTCTGTTTTGTTAAAATCGACTGCATTTCGACATAGGACTCAGACATTGAATTGTAATATTAGATGTTGAGAGTCATGGGCTTAAGCATCTATATCTGCTCCTAATTTTTACAAGTATTGGGGGAAATCATTTCTCGTTAAATAATAAAGTTATCTAGGGCTGGCTACTGAATTTAAGAAAAGGAACCAAACAAGATAGGGAGCTAAGTGGACACTTCACTTGATCCGGCTATTGATCTCATAGCAGACAAAGCCGTCTCGACTTTGCGTGGAAAATAAATTCTCTACATTACTTACTGGCTTCCCCACATTGTCCATTTAGAGCTTGGTGTTTGAATATAATCTCAGCTTTAATCTTTTTACTTTTCCTATATTTAACTTTCAAATACTACTTTTATGACTATCTTACAATAGAGTAACATTTTACGACTAAAAATTCTAGTTCTATTTGTTTTGCCAGTGAGAAAGCCAGTAATGTAAGGATGTTATTCTCCATCTAAAGTTGAGACGGCTAAGTGTGTTATGTGATCATTAGCCAATCAACTAATATGTCCACTTCCATCCCTATCTTGTTTGGTTCCTTTTTTCAAGCTCAGTAGCCACCCCTATTTAGCTTTTATATTTAGGGATAATATTTTTCCAGATACTTGTTTGTTTACTTTTTTATAAAATGGCGTACGTGGGTTACTAGAGTATATTCTAAGGCTTTATAAATTTTGCATAGAATAATAATAAAATAGATAGTCAAAGATCCTGAAACTGTATTGCTCTATTGAATTATGATAAAATTATAGTTATTACTAGAACTAGGCAGGCGCTAGGCCTGTTGAAAAAAGCTGATGATGAACGAACATAAGAAATCTCGGTTTTGGCTATTCGCCGGTTTTCGACCTTGGGACGACGCTCTGTATAGCTGAAAAGCGGCATATACACCTGAGATACAGCGAATATGGCAAGTAGCTCTTCATATCTAGCTTCTGATGAACTGCAGAGAAGAAAATCCAGATGATTTTTATATTGCTTTAATACGGGGGTCCGTGCCATCCCTATATGCTAGTGCACTTTCCGATATTTTCAGTTCATTTCACCTATATGGCTTGCATATGGACCTTAAATAAAACTCTGTTAGTTATTGATAATATAATAAAAAAAGGATATTGTTTTTAAACCTTCCAATGTTGAACAATCAATTAGAAAGAAAACTTTAAAGTTACCCCCCCAATGGCTTAACAGTAAGTCTATGGGCTTATAACGCTAAAAATCGGGTTTCGATACCAGTGGTTGGCACAATACATCAAGCCTGTTGTGTAGTTTTGCGCTTAACTAAAAAAACAAAGTCAAGAACTTAAATAATTACAATAACAATTAAGTTACCAAAAATATGATCTTAGAGAAATACAAAATTTTTAACAATCAAATAAAAATAATTACGATCATCGTGTATAAATATTTTACGTAAAAGTGACAATAAACATCATTGTAATTAATTAAACGAATTAAATTGATAAATATTTTTCATTTTGAAGTTTGTCCAAAGAATCATTATTCCAATTGGCTCTTTGATTACTTTGTAACAAAATAACTGTTAAGCGATGAGTTTTATTTGTAATGTCTTACTATGAGTTCAAGTTTAAATAGAAACTATATTTATTTACCAAAAGTATTGCGCTGTTCTCAATCAAACAATCTCTCCAGATTAATTTAAAATGTTCATTTTTGTGGTCAAACAACTCAAAGCTCAAAGTGTCAATCGATGGCACTGTTATTACAAAGATAAACTTATTGAAAACTTGCAGTTTTTACTTTTATGTAACTTACCGGATAATTTTGTTATGTACGTGCTACTTTGGTTTTTACTTTTTAGTTTTTACTCACCAACCACAATTATCGGTATTAGATGCAAACTGTGATTAATCCAAGCATTATCTTCTAAAGCTAAAGATTTCTGGTGATTGAAAATATTTGAGATCATCTTATTGGGATAATTAAATACATATATATATATTGGTGAAAGAATTAGATGCATTTGTTGTTGCCAGCTGAAATGAAAATTAACTGTAAAATATATTGTTTTTAAAAATTGCATATAAAATGTTGTTTCCGTTTCTAATTGTAAAGTTTGCCCCTAGCAGTCATCAAGGAACCCCCAAATTCTAGTCAAAATCAGCAACAAATGTACAAAGTTATCCTTTCGTAAGTACGATAGTACTTGTAGTAGGAATGAGCCAGATGAGCAATACAAACTAAAATTTCAAACACACTGGAAGCAGCGTGTAAACTAAACTTTATAAGCACTTTACACACACTGTTCAGCAGTAAGCAAACCAACTGCAGAGTAACAAGCCACCAAATCACTTGAGTAAAACAAAAATTTCACAAAACCACAAATTTGTCAATCTGACTACCTGACTGACTAACATTGTTGGAAAGGCGTAGCTCTCTCCTGCTTTCATCTTATGCAAATCTAAATGCACATGATTGAATTGCATTATCTTGGCTAAAAGCGTTTTTCTTAGTTTTACTTATAACCTTAGTGATAGCAAGTAATAACAATAACCATTTTGCAACATTACTAACGAGTTTGTTTGTTTGTTTGTGTGTTTTTTGAATTTCGCACAAAGCTACACGAGGGCTATCTGCG
>NW_013666248.1:323419-326714 GCF_000517525.1 Limulus polyphemus
CCAACTCTTGGGCTACTCTTTTACCAACGAATAGTGGGATTAACCGTCACATTATAACACCCCCCACGGTTGAAAGGGCGAGCATGTTTGGTGGGACGGGGATTCGAACCCGCGACCCTCAGGTTGCTAGTGGAGCGCCTTATCCACCTGGCCATGCTGGGCCTTACTAACGAGTTAACAATACACTAGTAGCCATATTATATTATTACGAGCATGATCTGTGAGTTGCCAAGTAACAAGCCGCCCTCATATCACTGCAGGTGCACGATTGCTTTTGCGCACGCACTACGTAATGAGCCTGCAACTGTATCAGCTAGATAAAAAAAAATAATATGTGGACTAGTAGATTCCCTAGATCTAGATTTCAACTATGATCTAACCGTTGAAAGCAAAGTTTTCAGTTCTATACATCTGACTTGAAGTTTCTGTGTTGGACAAAGCAATTCTATCATAGCAGTCGGTGTCTAAGACATGATTATTTTACGTGAGGACAGACTCTACACTACCGAAGTCTAACACGGCTTTTCTCGAGCACTCTGGACTGAAAACAAGAAGGATAAGTTGTATAATTTACCTTTTCATTGACTTCGAACTAAGTGTGACCTATTGACATCTGAGGTTGTATTTGAAACAGTGCGATCTTTAAAATTTGCCTTTCAAGGAAACAAAACGAGAGAAAGGGAGAAAATCTTATGTTGATAACCTTGAAAAGGTTATGTCCCAGCAAAGAGAGCATTACTGTAAGAATAGTGATAAGGTTAGAAACAGCAATGCTGAATATGTAAAACAAGCCTTAGCCATTAATTTAGCCAAAGAAAGGGTTGTCATCCTGGCTAGATGGAAGAAAAAATGCAGCAAAAATATCAGCAAAAGCCAGGAAATGTTGAGATAGCTTTAATTAAAGCTATGAAAAAGAATAGACCTAGCCATTAATTTAGCCAAAGAAAGGGTTGTCATCCTGCCTAGATGGAAGAAAAACTACAGCAAAAATATCAGCAAAAGCCAGGAAATGTTGAGAGATAACTCTAATTAAAGCTATGAAAAGGATAGATCTAGAGCTCAGTCACTCTCAGACTTAGTACCCCCAAAAAACTATGAGACAAGTGTAAAACTTTTTAAATAAAAAATAGGAAGTAGGAATGGGAGTACCAAAATGTAAGGAAACAAGGTAGGAATGGGCTAGGTAACATCACAATACTTGGTTTTTGGACAAGGTGCAACCTTAAAGTGGTTGTGACCATCATTCCATCCATTCCTACTTCGTGTTTTACTTTGAACATTGATCTAATTATAGACTTTAACTGAGTTTTATCAGTAAATAATCTTTTTTAAATACTCATCAAATTTCAAAAATCAGTTGCTTTGATACTATTCTTTTGGCTCAACCTTTACCAGCCAAATAGCTATAATGTCTCCCATAAGAAAAGTATGACTATTGGAGCTTCCTGTCTCACTTCCAACATCAAACATCCCCCTTATAATGTCATGCGTTTCATTAGGGTCGTGTTATTTGATTACATACATATATCTGTACTTGATTGCTGAAACAAAGTTTACAACATAGTCATTTAGCTATACACACCTTTCATTTAGTTTGAACAATTACAAAGTTACAAAAAACACACGAAACCCATTTTGAGATTGCACAGTGTCAAAAAACACCAGGTATTGTAATGTTATCCCGCCTATTCCTACCTTGTTTCCTTACTTTTTTGATGCTCACATTCCTACTTCTTAATCTTTTATTCAAACGTTGTATATAATATAATTTTTTTACACTTATATATCATATAAATTTTTACAGTTGTATATAATATAATTTTTTTACACTTGTATGTAATATAAATTATAAATTATTAGAAGTCTAACTCGAACCAGAGATCCTGTAAAGTTGTTTTCTTTTTTCTTTCAGTAGCGACATCTAGGGCCTCAAAATGCTCACTTTCTGTCTCAACAATGAGACCCTAAAACCGTAAGATAAACATAATGTAGCGATTTAAGTAGGAACGCAAAGTGGCAAGTTCATAGGTTAAACCAAGAGTCAGTAGTCCGAGTACAAACGCATTGTGGAAGGTGTGTTAGGTTAAACACAGTATCGTCAGTTCTAAATCGAATACAAAGTGGCAATTTTGTGATTATACATTAAGAAATAATGATACATTTAGGCATTATTGTGAACTCTAGATATAACTTATAAAGCCATAATAATTCAATAAAACAACTTTGTAGATACAAAGTACAAATAACTTAGATTGTAAAACTTAAACAGTTTTCAGACTGATGGGTTTAGTGACTGATATAACAACAGTTCAGTTTAAATCTGAAATTCCGATAAAACATACTTCTTAGACAACTTGTTTAAAAACAGAATGTCTTACTTTATGTTAATACTTAGCATTTATTCAGCGTATGTACGTAGTGTACAGTTAAAAAATGTAGTGTTAATATATTCGTCTGTTCACACCACAGAGTTTATATGAACCTGCCACTTTGAACATAATTTGCTTTGTCTTGCACTTAATTCCCATGAAGCGTGTCTTGCATTTCAATGAAATAGTAACATCTTATATTATTATACGATAATGTTCCATTCTTTAAAAGCAAAACAAAGTGGATTTTTAAGATCATAAATTTATTAGATATCACGATACATAGTTTGTAAACTGTGCCACAAATAGGTAAATGTTCACAGAAATGGGGTAGTTAAGGTGTTGATAGCCAACTCAAAGGGTTTGAAATGTATGTGAAGACTTCTTAATTACTTATGTTATTCCGAAGTTTCATTTTTTGAAAAAATATACATATATATAAATTCACTGTCTGTTCATGAAAAATGAATACACTTTCTTTAATTCCTCAATAATACATTTCATTTTATATATTTCTGTTTCTTCAGAATTTTCGTTTCTCTATCTCCACCTTTTCACCTTCAGTAGCTCAGCGACAAGCCTGTAGTCTTGTAACGCTAAAAACCGGTTTCGATACTCGTGGTTGGCACAAAATAGATAGCCCATTTTGTAGCTTTGCCCGTAACGGCAAACAAACAAACTCTACCTTTTCTCGTTTTCTCTATTTCAGCTTTCTAACTCGATCGTGGTGGGCATAAAACAGATAGCCCATTGTGTAGCTTTGCCCGTAACGGCAAACAAACAAACTCTACCTTTTCTCGTTTTCTCTATTTCAGCTTTCTAACTCGATCGTGGTGGGCATAAAACAGATAGCCCATTGTGTAGCTTTGCCCGTAACGGCAAACAAACAAACTCTACCTTTTCTCGTTTTCTCTATTTCAGCTTTC
>NW_013666248.1:327503-338020 GCF_000517525.1 Limulus polyphemus
CTAAACAATCTAGGAGTTTTAGTAGTATATATAGATGTTTCAAGTAGTTTTGTTTTCAATCCAGTGGCGTCATCACAAGCGTACGACTCTTCACAGACAGAGCGTGGAAAATAAACTTAGTGTATGCTCTTGAGTCTTGACGATTCGACACTAAAGCGTTCATGAAAGTGGAAGGAAAAATTGATGGATCAATCCATATAACTCACCTTAAGTAGCAAATCCACTCTTGCATTTACTTCATGGAAATAAGAAAGCAATAATAATTACGTATCTGTGTCTCCAACTTCTTATGTTGTATGCCTCAGACTACGCATGCTGTATAAAGAAGATGACCACCAGTTTATACTTAAAATTGTCACGCTTTGCAACACAGAATACGTATCTCCAAATTAACTATGTTTCCTGTGTTTCCCCTTCATACTTTGTATGTTGTACATCACAGATTACACACGCTGCATTTTTAAGGCGATCATTATTTATGCGGCACACAACTCGATTAATTTTGCTACACGTTTCAGATTACGCATGCTGTACATAAACGCTGATCACTACAAATAACCTACACTTTGTACCTCAAGCAATCTGTAATTCACTTCTCAGAATATTATTATTTTATTATTTAAATAAATCATGATGTATTTTTCAAGCTACAGAGGGTTTCGTCTTTACTCTCCAGATCAGTGTCACTTATTACCCTTATTACCCATGTCTTATATTCTGACTATTCATGCGTTTTACCAAAATAAATATATATATATATTACATCTTTATCTTACAGATTATTCATGCTTTGCCCTTCAGATTAATTATGCTATCCGCTGAAAATTAAACACAGTTTACACATCCAATTATCCCAAGGATAGAAAGATAACGAATTCGTACGTATTACAATAGTAAGGTAGAAATGGATAGTCACGTAACCTGGATTTTAATAGTTTCTTTAATTTATAATATTTAAATGAATTCATCTATGATTGTTTTTGTCGTCCAATACAAGCATTTCGTGGATACTATGATCCGATATTTTAATTCAGAAGCTTTAGTTATCATGTGAGTAAAATTGTGTGTTTAAGTCTAACACAAACTATATGTAGGGAGTAAAACTTTATCAAAATTGAAACAACTTAAAGCACAGCATAATAATTGGAATTATGGAAATGCTAATGATGAATTGGATGAAATGGAAAATCATGTGTCAGTTCTCGTTCCCTGGGTGCTGAAAAGGCATACGTCAACAAAATACAGAATATATATTGCAACCATTAAATCTTTTGTAAGAGCAAGCTGTATAGACGGATCTAAGAGGAGTTTGCAAAAGGTATTCTTGAAAAGTTTAGTAGTGTGATCTAAAGGAAACAAGCACGTTGTAAATCCTATACAATCCTCCAGTATTCATAGACATACTTTCTTAAGCAATGTGTAACAATACATTCAAAAGCGAATAAGCAAACAAGTTTTAAAAAACAAGTATTACAAAATTATAACAGTACGTAATTCTAACAAAACTTTATTCCAGAGGTGACCCTTTAAAATATGTTCTTTTTCAACTGCTATATGCATAATTGACTTTCAAATGAACGATCACAGAAAATGATGTTTAGTTCTTTGTTCAACGTTTCGTTTATACATCTTTGTTAGGAGCAACCTACTGTTACATCTGTTAAACTCCCCAGAATACAATCTTCAAACTTGTTCCAGAAAGGAACAGAGAAATAACAAATCCGTACGTATCACAATAAGGTAAAATGGATAGTCACGTAAATAGACATAAATGTTTTATAGAATTATAATAATATAAAAAATGCAGCACTAGAAACAGATGTATATTGAGCATGAATAACTGTTAAGTTAGATTTTACCAATTAAAGATCAAATTACAAGTCTCGAAAATAAACTATATATTAAACATTTTTAATGACATAAAAATGAAAGTTTAGGAACTGGTTACTGATAACAATATTAAATCACAATACCCTTTTACAGCCTTTGTTAATTCTTGGCTTGTATTTTGAAATCAATAATTTCTTCTTATATTTACTATCCAAAACAATTACTTGTTATAGTTAAACCTTTAATGAACAGTTAGCTGTTAGCATATCTTCTTTGTGTAGGTAATGGTCTGCTTGCTACCGCACTGATCCTTAGTTGTTACACAAATTTGACGTGTAAAGCACGAGATGTTTCATCACTGTAATTCTCGTTACAAACAGTACAGGTTATCTTATAAAATACGTTACTCATCGTGCAACTGTCATCTGCATCTTCACATTTCTTCCCAAAGATTAGAAGTTTATCTCAGCAAAAGGCCATCAGGAAAGCTTAAACTTCAAATTATGTTTGGACTCCAGAAATGTATACACTTAGGTGGTCTGGTCTATCAACAGAGATTACAAACAACAGTAAAATTGGAATAAATGTTGATGATACTGCAATTGGCAATGAAAATAAGCCTGGACAGATAAGACTGTATCTCTCAACCAAATAATAGAAAGTTGCAACCTTTTCTTTTTACATTTAAATGTCCGTTTAACACTCCTAAAGCACAATCGCCGAAAATTTCATAAAGTCAATCAATGGACTTTAATGCAAAGTGATAAATGTCACCACAAGACATCCGAACTGTTCGGAAAATCCCTACATTTCACGAAACCAAAGAGTATTTTTAACGAAAATTTAACAAAATAATCAGATTGATATCAAGGTATTAGATAAAGGAAACACTTCGTTCTTATGAAAGGCACTGACTATAAGAATGACGTGACAGCTATACTGTATGACAGTAATATATAACACCTTAGCGAGCAACCCAGCTTTCAACCTTGAGATGAACTTGGAGAATAGCACAATACCTAAAAAGCCACTTGAAGGATTCAAGCTTAACCATAGTAGAATACCCGAGATTTACGGCTTGCTCAAGGACTATGCTGAGTATATGCCACTTCGACCAATAATGTTAACCCGTGGTTCATCTACAGAAACTCTTTCTTAGCTGATAGAAACAGTAATAATCTATCCAGTGTTCAAGGGTGCGGGAACTAAGTGTGATAAGGGTGTAGCAAAAACCCCTTGCTTGATGTAGTTTATTCCAGAAAAAAATAGAAATTTAATATCTTTATACATTTTAAAAATAAAGTGTCTATAAGGCTGTTTGAATACTTTGCTGCTAACTTGAATACATTTAATAATGTATTGTCTTAGTTTAATATAATAATATAGAATATTTTCTCTATTAACTAAAAAGTTCTAGTTTGTTTGGATTTGATGTGTAGCTCCTTACATACCATTAATAACCTAAAATACTTTAGGTGTTTAGATAACGTGTGACATATCGTCATAATTAACTAATCATTATTATTCAGGAGAGTATTAAATTTTGGTGACTAAAAAACACCAATGACAAAATAATAAATCTTTAAATGAATGTTTTCGAAACTCTTCGTGTAAAAATGTATCACCCTAACACTTGCATATCAATTTTATTTTCGCTAAAAAAATGTTTATTATTTTACAAAAACGGGAAATTGTGTTTATTGTTTTTGTGTAGAAATATTTGTTTTTCTTTAGAAACTTTTAAATATTTTGGATATGACATTGACAAAATCATAACAGAATGTCGAGGTTTAGCCGTTTCATAGCATAAGAACTCAAACTACAAATAAAATAGATTTTTTAATTCAAGATGAAATAGCTCACAAAGTAAGACATTGGGGATATTAGATCTGTCGTAATTTATAAATATTTAAGATATATGTTAAGATATTGGTCTATAATCCTATACAATATTTTCTCTTTATGAAACAATTAAATTTCACTTCACTATACATATTTTTATTCTGTTTTTCAGTCTTAAAATTAATACTTGAAATTTCTAATAAAACTTTATCTGGAAATACTTAAAATTAGGAAACTTTTTCTGTTATTTTGTGCATTACTTTCACACCGTGGGATCAGATTAGTTTGTCTTCATTACATTTAAGCATTTGTTGTTAATTTAACATCTGTTATGAAATTATTTTTATATTTGTTTTAAAACTTCACCTATAATCATTTTAAATTAATAAGAATAAAAAGTCAGAATGCTTTACACACTTTCAGAAGAGTTAGTGTTATTTCCTCACACTAGCTAATTTTGACATGAATCTGTCTTTTTCTTTTTTGACAGCATTTGATAATTCAGATACTAAGCTACAGAGGGCGTTATCTTGCGACAGTGTAAGCTCAGACACATCAGTTATACTGGAAACACTTGAATTACCTCAGTCTAATGGAGAACTAGAAATAGGGTTCGAATATGACAGGTAAAGTGTTTAAATTGTTCAAGAGGATAAAAGTAATTACCTTATATATTTTGTATTAGTTAGAAATACACGGTACCATAGTTTATTACATATTAATTTTACAGCTACGGTATTACTTTCGGTATTTCAAAAAATCTTTTAAAATTTGATGTTACTAACATGTTAGAAACTATAAGTTAACTGTTTAATTTTGTTTTATTTTTAGTATTCTTGATATTACTATACGAAAACATTTTTCATTATAACATACAAGCTGTAAACCTAACTGGGCTGGGCTGCAGAGAGCTGATATAGCTCGAACATTCATTACTCTATTGTTCATGGTATGAAATTTGTTATCCAATAGGATTAAGAGCCAATACGTATACTGCTGCGATGCAATCAAACACTAAACAATGGTTGTTAAATTTATTTAGAAAGCTAGATAGCCCTAAACAGTATTTTGTTATGGAAAACACAAGGATTTGGTTAAAAACAAATTCTAATTTAAGGCTTTTTCATCTTTTAGTGAAACTGAAGACCTTATCGTAATCGTTAACCAAGCACGTGACTTAGTTGGACCAGACCCCAACTTAACCGTTGATAGCTATGTCCGGGTATTTTTGCTGCCTGACAAAACCACAAACATGCAGACAAGAGTAAGACATATTTCATTTGCTTTAACACTTATTTATGGTGTTATGTTGAGAAATTTGCCTAATACTTTTTCTTAGTAAACACATATATAATATTAGAAATAGTTACAAAAACAGTGAGTAAAATGAATATAAAATATCAAATGCTATATGATTACTCCATATCTGTTCTGAAAGTATGAACTGCACGACCAACGTTGCCATACCAGTATAATTCCTATAAAAAGTACAACCAGTAGGAGCTGTATAGAAACTGAATGAAGATAATACTTGAAAATGTTGCTGTTGATAATAGAAGTGGTCAAGGTAGAAAACCCAAACTCTTCAAAAGTGATGTTAAATAAATCAGAGCATGCTCTTTAAGTGATACAGTAAAATACAGTAAAGATCTTTCCAACGATCTTGCTGTAAGTAAAAGCGTGAACGTTTCCTTCACATCAATAACGGATGCGCAGTTGCTAAAAAAACTTTTAGGAGAGATAACCAAACCAAAAAGTGGAAATGGGCATCAACCTTCAAAAAATAGGATGAGAAGAGCTGGAGGAGGGTGCCCTTTACAGTTGAATACAAATTAAATTATTTAGCAACAATCAACGAATGATTGGTTGATAACGGTAAGGAGAACAGTACCACGATCAACATACAACATCTATAGTGAAACATGTTGTGAGACCAATATAAGTGTGGATTGCATCTTAGCAAATGGGGTTGAAGATCTACACAAAATTGATAGCACCTTGACTGCCGATATAAAAGATTCTTATCCATCATTATATTCTATAAGAAACGAGATCTATCTGGCAGAGACTCATCTTCCAGCAAGAGAGTGATGCCAAGCATGCATAAATGTGGTGAAACGATACCTGGAGGTAAGAAGTGGCTTGGTCTATACAATATCCCGATTTGAAAATTGTGAACACTGTATGTGCTTTTTAGAAATTGAAAAGGTCAAACTCAAACCAAACTGCCTTACTGAGTTGTTGGGGTGTAATACAGAACAACGGGAACAATATTTCTTAATCATATTAATTAACGTAATGTAACAACATTACTACTCTGTTTAAAGCAAATTTCAAATAACAGTGCATTGTACAAATTAGTGGCTTTTTGTATTATTTGTAATAATTCATTGTATTAATGATCGATTGAACATTTAACTACAATTCGTTGTTTGTAACTATGTCTGACAAATGTGCATTTCTGTTATTATTATTTCACCACACTACTGTTGGGATAGTATGAATACTTCTATTTTTATGCGCATTGTGCTGATGTGGCACTGTTGGATTAGTTGGATATTAGCCAATTACAGTATAAACCATCAACAGAAGAATGTATTCTCTTGCAGTTAATTTTTGTACAACAGAAGTGAAGAAATCCCATAACATTTGCATTTTAATTTTATTCACTGTTTTTATATGACCCCTAGAGGATCAGCGGTAAGTCTCGAAGTTTTTAACACTAAAATCCGGGTTTCGATACTCATAATGGGCACAGTACAGATAGCCTATTATTCTTAATTGTAAAAAGAAACAACAAACACTGTTTCTATAATTACTCCCAAGTTGTATGTACATATTTTATACCTAATTTAGGAAACTAGAATATATTTTTACGGCATGCGACTTAAACATTTTTACTTATTGATTTGGTAAGTTGTTTTCAACTTGTATAACCGGGTATACAAATAATATACACTCATTACTCACAACTTCGGTAAATTTACATAAAACAAAGATTTCGTGATATAGTTTTTCGTTTTCTGTTTTTACAGGTTCAAAGGCGTACAAATGACCCCGTATTTAAAGAAAGATTTCTTTTCGGTGTCGACAGTCGAGAACTCGGTCAGCGATCGGTGCTTTGTTACGTCTACACATCAGACAAATACACAAATACCTTGATAGGAGAAGCTGAAATCAAGATGTTCGGTATAGATCTTAAGAAACCTTACGTAACTTGGGTGCCAATCATCGACTCGAACCAGGCAAGTTCTAGATGAGTAAATTAACATTTCAAAGTGTATATAAATATGTCTCACCTTATCGTAAAAAGGCTACGAGTTGAGATTATAGGACTGTTACGAACTGTGGCAGACTAATAAAGGCTTATATTCTTTACCAAGTCTACATCGGTGAAAATAATCACTTCAAAAAAGTAGTCCAAATTACACGTGTCGTTTATATTCTTCAGTGTACTGTAATACGTGACACTAGGACGATTCCACTGTATAATTACTGTATAATAAGGTTTATAATAATATATTTCTTCCTTAGAATAATGTCAGGTTCGTGTGTGTGTGTGTGTTTAACAAAAAATATATATTGGTTCGTATATCTGAGTTACTCCTGATTTACCACTAAAGATAAAACGGTACGTTAACTACATAATTATCACTATGAACGCTCTGTACACCATGTGGGACCATTAAGTTTACTATGCTATGTACATTTTCGACCAAACTGATCTAGATAAGAATAGAACTATGAAAAAGAAATTAAAACTGAATTTAACTAATTACTCTAACTAATCAAATCGAAAACTATCTATAGACTTACTGTCAATAAACTGTCTTACGATACCTCCAACGGAAGCGAAATAAACACTTCCTGAATGGTCACAAAAGATCCACCTTCTATAGTAAACAAAACGTCCTTCCATAATTGTCATGCCAAGTGACCAATAGTAATGGCTCCCCAGTGGTAGATTGATATGTCTGCGGACTTATACTGCGGGCTTTGATACCCGTGGTGAGAAGAGCACGGCTAGTCCTTTGTGTGGTTTTGTGCTTGATAACAAACAACAACAACAAATAGTAATGAAACCGATGTGACATATATATATATATATACACGAAAAGCCAACAAGGTCATCATCAAAATTAAATCTTAGGAGATAATTCAGAACAAAGAAAAAAACGAATATTAATCGCTCAAACGATGTATGTTGGTCATTCCAACACTTAACACAAGTTTTACTATGTGCCGAATGTTTTTATTAACCACTTGCGCTACAAAATACTATTAATGGTAGAAATACATACATTAAAGACGAAACGATCGCAGAGAAACTAAGAAACTGATGTTTTTAAAATTCTATGAAAGAAAAGTTTTATCTTCAATTTTGTCTTTGAAACGGTCGCCATATGTGACAATTATTAACATACTGGTGTTTTGAATCATACCCATTTTATGAGACAGAAAGTAGCAGTGATTTCATTTTATCGTTCAGCGTGAACGAAATATAAAAAGAGATATAATTTAAAAATTCGCAAGCTTTCTAAATTAAAAACACAGTAAACTGCACTGTTGACCCTGGCTGCTGTTAACAGATTAACAGGCCGAATGTTTATTGGTACTATTACGTTCTTCAAATAGAAAATACATTTAGAAACACTTAAAAGAAATGTGTTCACTAGTGAAAAAGGACGTATAAATTACCGCTTAAACTCGTTACATTGGTATTTATATTTGATTTAAAAAATCATATTGACACTCATTACGTTCAAATTTACCATTGTTTCTACGAGCTATCGACCCTCTTATACCAGAATCTTCGTCGACCAACTGAATAATGTTTTGTTAGCATTCATGAAACACGTTTTAAAGATATATAACCACATTAAAATCATATATGATATCTGCTATTTGATGTTAAAAGTGTAAGTATTTTATTTTGTTGAATATTTTACTGTTTACTTAAGGTTAGTTATTTTCGGTTTTTTGTTGTTGTTGTTGCTATTTTTCGAACATTTGCGCAAAGCTATTCAAGGATTATCTGCACTAACTTTGAAATGGTAGACTAGATGGAAGGCAGATAGGTCCCTAATTTTGAACTGATAGTCTAGAAAGAAGGCAGCAACTCAACAGCACCCACCTAAAACTTTGAGCTACGCTCGTGTAACCGAATAATAGTTTTGACCGTCATCCTTAAAACTCACCTATGTTCTCATTGTGCGGACCATTATTTTGTTTTTTTGGGTTGTAGAAGGTCGTGAACGTAGATCCCATAGAAACACATCTGGTATACAAATCACTTTTGCCACGCTCGGTTAATTAAAATTAACAAATCATAAATTCAATCTTTTCCCAGTCTTGTACCAGAATATAGATGACATTTCTACCCTTGAAAAATGTAAGTCTCAAAATGAATCGAATACTTCAAGTTTTACGGATAAAAATTAAAATGTAAGCATTTTATTTGTTTTTAAGCGCCAATATGCAGAACAGGCTATTTGTGGTATGCCTACCGCGGGTATTGAAACCGAATTTTTAACGTTATAAGCCATCGAACTTATCACTGAATCACCTGGGGGACAAATGTGTGCGATCCTATGTGCAGTCATAAATAAATACGTAGCAAGAACTTGACGAAAGATCTAACTCCATAACAACGTTAACATTATAATTTCGCGTCAATACTTCTACAAGTAACCTCCCAGTGGCACAGCGGTATGTCTGTGGACTTACAACGCTAGAATCCGGGTTTCGATACCCGTGGTGAGCAGAGCACAGATAGTCCATTGTGTAGCTTTGTGCTTAATTACAAACAAACAAAACAAATTCTACAAGTACGATGTATACTTTTTTCGATAAAAGGCGCTCTTATTTGTCGCTCACTGTTGTTTTGTACTAATAAGAATTGATATTTTGAATTTTGAATTTGTATGGCAATTTCTTCCTTGATTTGTCTCTTATTTGTGTTTTCTTGCTTGCTCTCTCGAGTATTTTTTTGTGTTATTTATATCCATCTTGTAGTTGTTTTCCTAAGCTTGATTACCTGTTGCCGGTGTGCTTATAATATAATTTTTTTATGTTCCTTTGGTGTTCTATGATTCTTACTTGTAGTGGTTGCTGCGCATTGATGCTAGAACGATTTATGTAGTGGGGTTGCTGAAAACCATTGAACAAAGATCAAAACTCATGTGTATGGTGGGAACCATGCCTGCGTAGCACCCCCCATAGGTCAAACCAAGGTATGCTCCAGCACCCTCAGCACCCCTAGTTCCCGCTTCTTTATTGTCTTGTCATTTAAGCGTATTGTTTGTTACGCTTACAATATGCTCTGTAAACAACAGTTTTCATGAGAAGTTTGGAAACTTGTGACTTCATTCTGTTATAATCCACAATTCATCAGTATTGCTTGGAAGAGCGAAGTACATAAACATAGTAGGTTATATATAGTGTTGCAATGTAAGCAGTTTGGTTTGATATATAGTCCTTTACCCACCAATAACGATCGAAATATTTTCTTCACTAAAATTCACGTTTATCATGTTTTGCTTAGCATATAATATTTAAGAATGCAAAGAAATATTATTGTTAGGCCGAATTTTTAACGTTATAAGCCCTCGGACTTATCACTGAATCACCTGGGGGACAAATGTGTGCGATCCTATGTGCAGTCATAAATAAATATATAGCAAGATTTTTTTTTGACGAAAAATCAAACTCCATAGCAACGTTAACATTATAATTTCGCGTCAGTGCTTCTACAGTGCCACGAACGTTATTTCTACCAGTTAACTGATCAATTACGAAAAAAAAGAGCATCACTCTTACACCATTGTCCCCCCCCCCCCCGGGGA
>NW_013666248.1:338937-356774 GCF_000517525.1 Limulus polyphemus
CCCCCCCCGGTGAGACAGCGGTAAATCTACGGACTTACAACGCTAAAATCCGGGGTTGATTCCTCGGGGGCGGATACAGCACTGTGACTTTATTCTAGAACAAACAAACACACACATATTTCCTTCGTGATATATGTTTAATATGTGTAAGTTTCTTAAATTGTAGATCGACGAATTTTGTGTACAAATTTCTTAAGCTGCATATAGACGAATTTTGTCGATATTCCTACTTTTAAATAGGCAGAAATTTGCCTTTTATTTTATCGGCCTGTATCTGCTGTCATCTTTAATTTAGTACATTTCAAGATAGTTTGAGTATATTACATTGTTCTTGATTCGGAAGTGTCTTGACTTTACATCTTGTGTTTTAGTGTTTCAAGGTTGACCAGACATAACTTACAAACACCATAAGGTCCAAATAAAAAATTTTTATGTAACTGTGTTATTTTAGTGTAATTCCTCTTCAACATCTCTGTTTCCAATATTTGGATGTTTAAGCTCTAGAGCTGAAAAAGTCCCTAAGTAATTCCATTAAATTGAATTATTAAAAGCTAAGAAACTCAGTTATTGCAGTATGTATTGAAAGTATCCAAACTTCTTCTAGAAACCGGCAGATCTTGGCGACGTTATGTTCTCACTGAGTTACTTACCGACAGCAGAGAGACTTACCGTTGTAATTGTCAAAGCTCGAAACTTGAAGTTCTCAAATGCCCAGGAAACCGGATGTGAGTATTTGAATATAGAATTAGAAGTACGTATTATATTCTGAGATACTACTGCCACGAACGTTCTGTTTTGTTAAAAGAAACGTTATTTCTACCAGTTAACTGATCAATTACGAAAAAAAGAGCATTACTCTTACACCATTGCCCCCTTCCCCCGGTGAGACAGCGGTAAATCTACGGACTTACAACGCTAAAATCCGGGATACAGCACTGTGACTTTGTTCTAGAACAAACAAACACACACATTTCCTTCGTGATCATAGTTTGTAATATTTCAACGGAAATCAACAAAAATTGACTTAATATTGTTTCAAACTTCCTTATTCAATCAACAGTTCTACCGATTATTATACTTGAGATAAAATACAGTGACTTTCAAATGTTGTATTTTTATTATATCATACATACCTTAAACCACACCAGCTATAGAAGGTAGTAGACAAAAAATATTTGAAATTATATTTCTACCTGTCAAAAGAAAAACAAACCTGCCCGTAATTTTGGCATGCCCCCTAGTGGCACAGCGGTATGTCTGCGGACTTACAACGCTAGAAACCGGGATTCGATACCCGTGATGGACAGAGCACAGATAGCCCATTGTGTAGCTTTGTGCTTAACTTCAAACAAACAAACAATCTCGAGATCTCTCAGAATTTATATTTTTTTAGTAAGAACCCAAATAGAGTAAATATGAACGTTCATGTCCAAATTCATGAAATCCTCAAACCAGGAATGCTAGTAAAAGTGAATAGGGAAAACTGATAAAGAGGGTACGTCCTGTGGTATGTGGACTTGATCAGGGAGTGGTCCAAAAAATAAATCATAGAAGTTATACTAACGTTTAACAATAAAATTCAAGAAAAATCATCACAAATAAAATCATATAACAAAAATAAAAATATTAATTGTAAGAACAAGAGGTTAATAATGGTACGAAAAGTTTGAAGCTAAGAGATAAGTAGTGTAGTTTTGAATAAACTAAATGTAAAAAGAGAGAGAAGAAGTTAAAATAGAGGAATTTAAGAAACTGGAGGCTATGACGGAAATTTTGGAGTCTAGTATGATCATTGTGGTACACCACTACAGCCCCTTGAGTTCCTCAGCTCAAGGACGTGCTTATGCTGTTAGAAAAGCTAATGTTGCCAAGACAACCGTTGAACCAAAGTGTACCTATACGCTCTCCGTAACGCGTCATTAAAGTTTTGTTCTGAGCAATTTTCGTGTTATATACAAATTACTTTTACAACATTGGAATCTTGGGCTGTAAATCAAACTACCATTTGAATAATAGTAATATTCACTTATACTGGGTTTTTGTAGCGCCTAAATAAAGTTGTTAGGATTATGTTTTTCATTTTATATGAACAACTAATTAAAAAAAACAAACTTGGCCACTGAGTTAAAATATACATGAGGTTAATTTTACTCTTTTTTTGTATAATTTTTTATGCATCTGTTTAATCTAATTTAAGCGTTGATTATCCATTTTTATAGCTCCATTTGTGAAAGTGTACCTCCTTCAGAACGGTAAGAAAATCAGCAAGAAGAAGACATCCATCAAGAAAGACGACAAAAATCCCATTTTTAACGAAGCCATGATCTTCTCCGTTCCAACTAATGCTTTGCAGGTAAGCTTCCATTCGTAAATCTCGTTCAGTTATCAAAATAAAGGGGCAGAAATGCTTCTTGTCATTGTACGTATTTTTATCATCCATTCCTCCACTCAGAAAAGTGAAGGCACGTAAATGGATTTCTTTTCATCAAATGATTCATGTTTTTACTGGAATAGGAATTACTAGTTCCGCCCACCTTGGCAAAGCAGGAGAACAAAAGTCTCATTCCAGTCTCCATTATACTCACTTAGTCATTTTGGTTATTAATATGAATAAAATATAACTTTGAAGAGAACTCTCATATTTTAATCATAATAATTTATTATAGTATTTAAAAATTAGAAAAATAATTTTCATAAAAAATAGAGAGAAAATGTATATTGTTATGCTCATATTTTTCTTATATATAATTCAAAATATCACTAGATCAGATTAAACATCTTATATACAAATTTTCTTGACAAATTTTCTTGATTTATTAACTAACAACCTTGATACATTGTACTGAATTTTCAAAAGTATTAACGTGATTGATTTGTGTCACTTATATGTTTTCAGCTGCTTTATGAATAGGTGTAACTCATTTGTTTTAGATTTTGGAGATTTGTTAATATACATATATTCAATTTACCAGCATAATTAATTGGATTAAAAGGAAACTTAACTGATAGCATAATATATTTAAATGCTTCTAAGTACAAATAATTGATCTATTTTAACCACTGACATATTTTGACAGAATTGACGGATTTACGAGCTTAAATATCATATTCAATAACAACGTTGCGAATAATGTTTTGGTAATTTTTAAGAATCAGATTAATATGTACAATAAGTTTGTTCTGTTAAATTTTGTAATAAATTTCGAAAAATGTGGTTTCGAAACATATCAAAATAGTCGTGAAGGCCTCATGGCACATTTTTGTTTTCTTCGTTTTGAAATTCAGTATAAAAAATATTTACTGATTTTTATAACATAAGGTTATTTACTAAATCTAAACTACTCTTAAATGTCCAAAACATTTTATATTTATATGATAATTGATTTTTTTAAGTACTGAACTTTAAAAATAATCATAATCTGTATAATACTGGCGAGTTCTGAAATCTATACATAGTGTGCTTTATAAAGATCCAAATCCAGTTCCCCCCCCCCAAAAAAAAACAATGAAACTTCAATCAAAACAAATTAATTTATGATTTTTTTTTCAAATGAGTCGTTAATTGTGTCCTTAACTTTGTGCTTTAATAAAGAAACATTTAGAGCACTATGAAAAAACAAAACGTAGTCCATTTGAAAAACTATTTCATATTTACACCATTCTGTTTCTTCACTTTTGTAATATCTTTGTGATAAATGTTTCATTAATGCAACAAATGTTTAACTATTCACAAACTTCCAAAAATGTAACAACTGAAATTTGAAAGTTTCATAGCGAAGTTTTAATCAACAAACTTTTAAGATAACTTTGACCACATTTAATATTTGTATATGCGAAATTTATTTCTTTTTATTATATTTGATGTTAAATTTAATAACATTACAGCAGAATATCCAACTTCGAATAACGGTAGCTGATTATCGTGTTGATGGTAAAGCGCCTTCCTTAGGACATGTTTTCGTTGGCTCCCAGTGCCGAGGAAAGTCATTGTCCCATTGGAATCAGATGATGTCTTCCCTTCGAAAACCAATCGCAATGTGGCATACCTTACGAAAATGAAACTGAATGAGAACAAGATTCTAAGAAAACAAAACTACCACGAAACATGGTCTTTTTCTTCAGTGATAGTTTGGTTTCTCCTTTTCTATGGCGAATAAAAAGACTATCGTAAGCCCTTCTTCATACAAAAAACATGTTGCATCTGTTGCACACGAATAAATTGGTATACCACACGTAATTTTCTTTTTATCGTTAAATTACAAGTGAAACTCTTCTAGCTCATTTACGTAACTGATTAATTCTAACTTGCACGACAGGATCGTTACAAGACACAGGAGGTTATATATGTTAACTTCCAACAAACAAGTATAGGTCTGTGTGGCTTTGCAATTTGCAAAAGTTAAACATTTTGTGTAGCATTAAAGGTAACAATAATAGTTTGTGTTTTATAATTGGTATATAAAGTAATTACCAAACTTTAGGATGATATAATATATATATGTAAACAAAAATTATTATTTCTGACTCTCTGAACTATTTCTTGTATTTATACTCCCAATAATGAGTAGGATAAAATATAGTTAAAAATGGATATTTATCAAATTATTGTTATCTTGTTTTATTTACATTATAATATGCTTTAGAAATTTTAATCTTTGTTCAACTTGAAATTCTGTCACAATATCATAGAATAACTAGAAATAGAGCTTTTTGCACCTTATAGCAACAGCTAATTGACAGTAAATACTTTATAAAAAAAGCGTTATTGACAAAATTATACATTAGTGTAAGTAAGGACTTTCCTAATTTATTTCAAATCACCGAATTTTCCTCAACCGGCAAAAATTACGTTTCTAACGGCCAATGTTAAACTATATAAACAATTATTCGGAAGTACACCACAAAAAATCCATAAACATAATGTGAAAGCCAAATATCACTCCATTCATATTTAATCATAAGCTGAATTTTATTTTATCAATCAATTTATATTTCGTAAGTAATTAGATGGCTATTTTTCTTTAAATACTGGCTAAGAAGTGTGCTTGAAGCACTGCTTGTATTCATGTTCCGTTTTGTATTTGTAAACACGTAACATTTCCTTCCATAGCATCAATATTACAGAGTTCTCATTTTGACTAGTACATCCTTGTGTTCAAAAATTCCTAAAACTCTGTATTATTTATGTACCTCATCAGCTTTAGAATTTTAATATGTTTGTTTTTGTATTTTCAATGAAGGTTTTGAGTAGCAGAAGGTAACATTTTAATTTGTTTAAAATTGAAATTAAATATTTTGAAGCATTGGAAGCAAATTATTTTTATCATTCCTAACAAATGGTTTAAGCTCTTGCTCCAGTATTGTTTTCTAAAACATCATGGCTTGATTTTATTACTTTTGTTTTTGTCAAAGCTAATTTTCAACTGTAAGGCCAAAAGGCTGTAAATGAAATGTTTTTGTGCATTTATGTTTATGTGTCGTAAGTTAACCGTTTTTATGATAAAAAAAGCCTTAAATATGCTCATAATTTTTATATGTATGCTGTTTCTGAAACTTTTCAGAACTGTTTGTGAAAGACGGTGCGAACGTATTCTTTAACTGGATAATTTAATATCACAGAAAGATACTTATCATTGATTTATCTATTTTTTTGATTGAAATAATATTTTAAGTACAAACTCAAAATTCTTGTTCATCAGGCCCTTCGATAACTCAGCGGTAAGTCTGAGGGCTTATGACGCTAAGAATCGGGTTTCTATACCCGCGGTGGGCAGTATACAGACATCCCGTTGTATAGGCTTGTGCTTTAATAACAAACCTCTTCATCACAACAATTGTGAAAAGAGCAACATTTAGTTCGTTGAAAATGTTGTATTCTGTAAATCTGTGATTAAACCATCGACATTTGTTGAATAAGTGGTGATGACATATCGTTAGTAATCGATGTAGTGCTTATTGTCTTATTACTTAGCACGATGTTCAGTAACTAATCTGGACAAGTTGTGTCTTGTGATATGGTATATATATATATATATATACATATATATATACCGAAAAATGTATAGTTAACATCATTCATGACACTATTAAATCACGTAATGTCAAAAATTAGGTGAATTACAAAATATAACACCCAATAACCTGAGCGCTTTCAGAAGGATATATATCTACCTGCCTCCCAGTGGCACAGCGGTATGTCTGCAGACTAACAACGCTAGAATCCGGGTTTCGATACCCGTGGTGGGCAGAGGACAGATAGCCCATTGTGTAGCTTTGTGCTTAATTACAAACAAACTATCTATCTACCTTTTGAAAGTAACACGGTAATCGGGGTTCTTATTTTGTTTGTAACGTCATTATAAGTACATGTAACATGTTACGTCTAATTAATGTGATTGTTATTCTCTCTTGTTAACTGTGACAAAATGGTTTTGAAATGTAAAAAACATGATTTGGCATTATTTATAATTCTTATTTATTTATTTTTTTGTCTAAACTATTTAATTGTCAAATAACTATTTAGTGTTCATTTATAATTTTAACATATTGTTAGATACTAATAAGTAGCCTTCTAATTTTCATCTTTTTTCGAGCACTTAAAATTATGTTAGTTTTAATTTAAGTGGTGATTTATTTTTAATTTTTAGTTTAAAACTATTCTATTGAAAAAAAAGGTTTTTTGAGATAAACGTAAAATTACAGCACTGATTTAGTGACGACAATAGAAAAACGGTTACTTGTGTAATATCTTGTTATATCGATTTAGAATATTTATGTTGTGCCACTAAGAAAAATTCATCGTATTTTAATTTTTTTTTAACTTTTCACTAAACAATTGCATACTGTTCAACTTGTGAGGTTGTTAGGAGATAGAGTACAATTCATTTTCAGAAATGTCTGTAACATTGTAACAATGTCTGTAACAATGTAAAAATGTAACAATGTCTGTAACATTGTATGCTAACCCGACTGAACTGCATACATTCCAGAACATTGTTTGTCTTAAAATTTTTAGATAAAGAATTAAATCAAAATAAAAACAAAATGTGGTTTAGAGAATTAGATATTGTGGCAAAGATTATGAACACACTAAATTAAACTACAGATAAATGGACAATTATCTAGTGAATATGTTAATACCTGTTGATATGTATGTGGGTATATATCTATATATATGTACTGTATGGCCAGTTTTTCATCATTAGATAAAATATTTGTAATATATCCGGGTTTTTTTCTGAGCCACTTCACTGTGATGGATTTGACACGTAATGGTCTATTTGCGTGACTTGCATATTCGTTTATTTTTGCCACTCTAATTAACTTATTTGTTGAATCAAGGATAGTTTGGTTTTTATTCAATTTGTCAAGACTTTTGATACTTCTTTAGACATGGGAAAATGTATGCTCGTTTGGCTCGGTTTTATTGACTGCTGGTGACGAAAACAAAGTACACTTTGAAAAACAACACTGTAGCTACAATAGAGAGACAAAAACAGAGTTTTATATAAACAGACCCCTACCCCGACAAATATAATATTTACCCGCCCTAACATCTCAACACTTTCCTTATAGTGCAACAACATGTGTTGAGATGAAATAACAAGGTTGCCTTGTATCAAGTGAGGTGGTTATCAAGTAACCGAAACTACAGTCAAAACCTTTAGTAAGAAAGGTAAACTTATAGTGCAACAACATGTGTTGAGATGAAATAACAAGGTTGCCTTGTATCAAGTGAGGTGGTTATCAAGTAACCGAAACTACAGTCAAAACCTTTAGTAAAAAAGGTAAAATTATAGTGCAACAACATGTGTTGAGATGAAATAACAAGGTTGCCTTGTATCAAGTGAGGTGGTTATCAAGTAACCGAAACTACAGTCAAAACTTTCACTACAAAAGGTGATGGTGTAATGCAACACGCGTTAAGATATAATAACAAGTATCAAGTGAGGTGGTTTTAGATATCAAGTAACGGAAACTACAGTCAAAATCTTTAGTAAGAATGCAACATGTATTGAGATGTAATAGCAAGGCTACCTTGCATCAAGTGAGGTGGTTTTAGATATCAAGTAATGGCAAGTACAGTCAAAATCTTTAGTATTTTACCTTTCTTACTAAAGGTTTTGACTGTAGTTTCCGTTACTTGATAACCAACTCACTTGATTTCAGGTAATCTTGTTATTACATCTCAATACAGAATAATAAAGCAGAAACCACAAAAATGGTTGAAACTTTCTTCACACTAAGGTAACTATAGGACGTCAGTTTTAAAGTTTGTGTTGTTCCTCATTATTTATTATTTATCCAATTTACTTTAGTGTTTGCTTATCCTAGCATTCAAACGTATTCATATGGTGTTTTAAATGTATTTCGTAACTGAACATTTGTTAACTTCTGTAAGTACTTATTTAAAGCTTATATTTAAATACAATACAAAAAACACGTCTTTTAAACAAGCATAAATTTGGTGTTATGGTAAGCAAGTTTTTTTAACAAATATAGACTGAGCTCAAAAAGTAACTGTTGTCCTGCTAGTGATGCAGAGATCTTTGTCTGAATGGCTGTTACATACCAAAGCTGGTCTCTTTATTTTTTAACAAGTGTTTGGATAATTGATTGTAAATAAAATGATCAGGAAAGAAGTGTTTGCCATCCAGCAACAGCATGGTTAACAGAAACATTTCAGTGCTGACAACTGATAGAGTCCGGACATTGCTATTACTCTGTATTATAGAGATTTCTATTCTAACATCTCAGTCGATGATACAGAGATTTTATGTGTCAATTCTGGTAGATGAAACCACTTTCAATGTAAACTTTAGTTGCTTTTTTAAATGCTGGAATTTTTGTCATAATTTATAACGTATGTTTCTATTGACATTCATGCATTTATTATTACTCAAAAAAACTTGAATAGTAAATGAATGACCCCCTCAGTGGCACAGCGGTATGTCTGCGGACTTACAACGCTAGAAACCGGGTTTCGATACCCGTGGTGGGCAGAGCACAGATAGCCAATTGTGTAGTTTTGTGCTTAACTTCAAACAAACAAAGTAAATGAATGAATACACTTCAAATAACAGACAAAAGTTATTTATTTTAATTCTTGTTGTTTTTCAATAAATTTATCTTACTAAACTATTGTAGTGAAATTTGCCAGGGGGAGATTCTGCGGTATGTTCAGATACCCGAATAGATTCTATTGTATTCGTAAGAAACAATGTGATTACTGTGCGGACTTGCTTCGAAGAAAGGCTAATCAAACAAGCATTGGGAGGAGAGAAAAATAAATTTATTTGAAAGCTCTAATTTCCATTACAGGTTAAAACAACATATAAAAGCCACATTTAATATAAGCCTATTTAACTTCGTCTATAATATAGATATTCATCAACATTCTAACAAAATGTTTTTGTTCAGTAGTAAACATGACATGGGCGTGTATACATATGTAATCTCAACAAATGTATTAGCAATTATTACCTTCCATAAATTGCTTATAATAAAAAATATATTAAAATATACGTCTGATGAGGTTTCATTACGGGTATCAACAGCCTGTGGTTGCGAAAACTGATTCATCTCAACGTTTCGGGTAAATTCTGTTTCCGGTCTCGGTGATCCTGACGTCACAGATATGTAGCCTAAACCTTCTTTTAATTAGAATATGTTTTATATTTATTTTGGCACTATTTCATATACATTTAAGGAAAATGAACATTTGATGTGCTGAGTTTTGAAAGATATCGTTATGTTACTATCTTATATTAAAGATAATGTAATATTAATCTATTTTGAAATAGCTTCAGAATTTTTTTAATGTTTGTGACTTTTCGTATTGTTTATGAAATGTTTGTAAAGGTTGACAGTAAAATCAAATACAATAGCATTTAGTGAGGGACACAAATAAGTGTAATAACGTACGATAATCGGTGGTTTATCTGTTGCGTATTGTGTTGTTCTGAGCGATGTACAAGTTGCCAAATCCGAACACGTTGTATGATAAATGTTGCCAGTGTTTCAAGAATAGCTGGATTTTATGACTCTTCCCAGATAAGTAAACTTCTGTACTGTCAAGAACTGTTATGCATTCAAGTTTTGTGCACTCAAATGTTAGTAAAATAAAAAAAAAACGATATTTGATTAAAATGTGTGATAGTGTGACTTTTATCCCTCACTACCAACCCAGAGTTGCAGAATTAATACCAGTCTTCAAAAACATAATTATGTTTTATAATCCCACAAAATACACTGTTCAAAATACTATACGTTATCAGTCATGTAATCAATAAATTGATAGATTTAAATTCACTTGTATCTCTTGATGCAAAATTTAAACTGCAGACGTCACAATAAGCTAAGACATTTCAGTGCGTTATTAGGTCCAAACCATCAGTCATCTTTACTGTGGACGTCACAGAGACCTTTGAGTTGGGCCAAACTCTTTTTTTTTAACAAAATGTAAAACTTCTTGATTATTCCATATTAGATTTAAGTAAAGTATTGGTTGTAATAACATTATTGAGGAATTTGACAAGACAAATAATTCTCCGTTATTTCTATTATTACAAAACCACTGTGAAACTCACTTTAAATATTGTCCGTCGTGGCTAAACTAAGAATCACGCAGTCTAACTTCACGTTTTCTAACTTCACTTCACTTCCGCTCACTTGGTCGCTTATGTATGTATATATATATATATACATTGCCCAACTGAGGCCTAGAAATTTCTACAAAGTACAAAACGCTATGATGTAACAATACTCACTTAAGGCAACGAGAAAAACACGGAAGGGTTGAGTAATGTGACGTAAATTACAACAATTTACTACATACACAACGTACGACTCTTACCGAGTTACGTAACGACATTTGTCATAACTGTCGTCTTTAAAATAATTAATTTTTAACGCTCTTGTTATGAAAAACCAAGTAATCATTAAATATAAGATCACTAAATGAATTAACTAATAACTCTTACACTGACAGTCTTGTATATCCAACAATTCGTAATACGATTTATTAAATGTTTGGATAACCTGAAAACGGGATTAGGATATTAAGAAAAAACATAAGTTACTTTGAAATAGTAATAGGTTTCGACCTTACAACTCTTCAGTGTTGAATCCAGATCTTTCCACCGGATGTGTGTGTGTGTGAAGCTGGGATGGGGAGATTAATTCAATTTTAAATTCGACAAAATTTAGAATATTGTACTTTAATTAAAATACTTTAGTCCACAAATTTTCATTATTATTGGTTATGATATTTAAATGTAATTTTTACGAATTTGGCAAAAAAGAAAAAATTACCAAAAATACGTTCAGACAGTTCATTGTAGCTACTCATGGAGAAAACGAACGCGGCTTGATTTTTTTTTCTTTGCATTTAAGTCGATAACCCTTGACAACAAGGAGTATAAAAGTACCTTAGGTACCTCGATGCTAATCTTCATGCAACTTTGACGTGTGTCTTGTTCCATCCGATTTCTCAGCTTATTTAAAATAAAGTTCATGCCACTGAAATAACACTCAAATCCAGCAGTCGACCCCCCAGTGGCACAGCGGTATGTCTGAGGACTTACAACGCTAGAATCCTGGTGTCGATACTCGTGGTGGGCAGAGCACAGATAGCCCATTGTGTAGCTTTGTGCTTAATTTCAAACAAACCAGCAGTCGAAACCGGCACCACCATCAGACATTCGGTTAACTTCTTAAGATTCTTGTAACTGATGTTTGCTTTCCACAAGTAATGCACAACATTTTAATCTTGAGCTCCTTCAAGTATGTTGCAAGGGAGCAAGAATGCCATGCCAGCCCACACGGCATCAGCATACAGTCCATCATATGTCAAAAGAAGTAGACTCTTTGTACAAATGCAGCCAATGCTTCTCTGTTGCCAACTACATTCCTGAGTCGACTGTTGAGCAAGTAAAGTATAAATAGATCTTCACGAAGCTTTTGCATTGCTTGAGCATAAGCATGTTTCTCGGATTTAGAATGTTTGTGAGCTTCCCGATATTCCAAGCTGGTTTTCGAAAGTTGGTAAACGGAGCTGTTATAAAAACACCACCTGTACTATATAATGCATCTAAATCATTTTTCAAAAATTCTCTGAAGTACTTACAAAATGCCCCTCCAAAGGATGTATCAAAAACAGACATTCGTCTTTCTCTTCACATTTCTGCTGGTATTTGACCAAAGTCGATGAACAGGATGAGGAAGTTACAGCAGCAGGGGTTGACAATCAACATCACTAGTTCCAAGACTCGGTTGCTTACTTCATTTTGAGCCAGAGACTCAGCATTAGCACCATTACTCATCAACTGAAGTCTAGGTTTCTTTGTAACAAACCACAGAAAAGTTCAAATCACAAAGTTTAATCACAATGTTAAATAACGCATGAAACAACCAGATAAAGTAAAAACACTATTATACAAATAGTTTATTCACGGGCTTATAAAACATGAACCGCTTTTCTACAAACGTCTGCATGTCTAATATTGTTTACACACCTTCGAGAAATATGAAGAATGTTCGGTAATAAGTCTATGTTTAGGTTATTCAATCCAACTCTAATTCAGGATTATTTTATACAAGCCCGTCCTTCTCGCGATACAAATCGGCTAGATATCAAGGTCGAACACGCCTTTCTTCGAGAAGTCAACAGAATTTTGAGTTATTCCGTTTGCAATAAATCATTTGTATAATCATTGGGTCCAGAAGAAATAATAGTAAATCCTAACTAATGCGTCACGACTTTTATTTGGTTGTTAAGATCTCTCTGTAAAAAGAAAAAATAACGCCTGTAAAAAAAAAGGGAATAATTAAAATATTTCAAGGGGGATTTTTTACACACCCCTGAATTGAACACTACAACTCTTCCATGAAACGTTTTTCACTTTTCACACTCATGTGATATTTTATCTAATTCATTTAACTTCTTGGATAAGTCTAAAGAGAAAAAGTTGCAATATATATATATATATATATATATACATATAAACTCCAAATGAATTCACTTTGGTTTCAGGCCCTGCCATAGTCTGGTGATAAGATGCTCGACTCATATTCTGTGGGCTGTGGGATCAAATCCTATCGCCGGATATTCTTGCCTTTTCATCCAGGGTGCGGAGTGCAATTTTTTCTTTTCTTGCAGTAACAGAACGCGAACGATAGTCCCGCAGATCTGACATGCTAACCACTGGGGAAAATTAATTTTGAGATTATCACATTCTTTCAATGTGTCCCTCCAGCTACAAATTAGCAATGCAGTACAGAAATTGAACTATTTCCGTAGTTTCTGAAACCTCTTTTCCATGGCTGTGTTAACAATTTACGGAGTAAAGAAATTGACCTAAAGGTTTTGCTATAAATCAAAGATATGCTTATCACAACTTTCATATGAAAAATTTTGTTTTTGTTTTTTTCGTGCGCAAATCTGTTGTTAATTTAAAAAATCCACTAATTTTCACTTCATTTAAAAGCTTTCTTGAGTTCACCTTCGCAAAGTCTTCAACAAAAATGAAGGAAAATCGCTGGTTTTTATAGTTTTACAATAGATCGAAATATGTTAATATTACTATCTTGTGGTTGTTTGCTAGTCACGCTTGGTTTCATAAAGCAAATCTTGCTGCAAGACTAGTCATAGATTTAAACATAGTATCTTAATAGCAATTACTTTCACTTCCTAAAACGGTTTTATTCCTGCGAAAGTGTTGCCTTCTACAGTGGAATCCAAAGCGTTGCAATCCTCTCCCAGTTGGCATCAGAGTGTATGAACAGCATCAGTTCTATTTTCTTATAGCATATCACTCAATGGCTTCACAGTTAATCCAGGAATATGTAGTAGCAATACTTCCTAACGATGACTGAAGCAGCAAAGTAAACGTATATTCTCAGTACAACGGTTGGCTACATCTTTCAACACGAAATTAGGTACCAAATATCCGAGGAAGTATTTATTGATACTGACCTCACCATCTTCAATCGCAGATGACTCAATAGCTGTGAGAAGCTGAATGATCATAGTTATTTTTCTGCGTGGCTTAAGTTATGATTACAATCGAGCACTATTGAGTAATACTTGACATTTCTTGCAGCACACAACACATGAGTCCCCCGGTGGGTCAGCGATAAGTTTATGCAGTTACACTACTAAAATGCGGGGGTCGATTCCTCGCGGTGGACATAACAAATACCCCAATATGGCTTTGCTCTAAAACAAACAACCTCCACACATAAATGTACACCTTGATGAAGAGCTAATGAATCAGGCGTGAGGACTTTATAATGTCACGGTCAATCTCACTATTCGTTAATAAAAGAGTACCCCAAGAGTTGGCGCTGGGTGATGGTGACTAGCTACCTTCTCTCTAGTCTTTCACTGCTAAATTAGGGACGGCTAGCACAGTTAGCCCTCGTGTAGCTTTGCGCGAAATTCAAGAAACAAACAAACTTTTTAATGACAGGATCAAACATGGCTAAATATTCAGGAAACTTCCATTTTCGGGTTTGAAAACTTCTCCAAGAAAGGCAATATTTTAGATTCTATGAATGCTTATCAAAGCAATGAGTATTTCAAGCAGAACTTGACAGTGCCCTTTCACTTGTTTAATCAGGCACATATTTTCAGTATTGGTTGTTTAGTTCAGTTTCAGTCGAGGTTTTGATTATTACAACTATTGAAAGGCTTCAAGATTATATGCTTACTTTATTGACGACTTAAAGGTGATAAAAATTTTTTCCAGTATTTGTTCCATTCGGTGAAAATCTTATAGAAAAGAAATCACCTAATCGCATGTGGTGAGTACAGAATCCGTTGGCAAGTCATCGTGTGAATTTGCTTTCCTTGTTGTCTTTGGGAAAGATAAGTACCTGCAGCTGTAATGGAGCCATTTCGACTAGTAACTGTTGCACCATAGTATTGAGTTTTGGTCATTTAGCTGGATTATTCAAATCAAATATATGTTTCTGTTTTATGTCCGCGTTTTCCCTTTAGTAATGTCTTTATCATGTGGGTTGTTCAATTTCTGAGACAAAGTCCCAGGAAGTTGTAGTATTGGTATTTTCACTAATTTTAGTAGCAATAGGTTCTTGACTTGCTATGATAGTAGCATCTTCACTTTCTTAATATATTGCATAATATATTGCAAAAATATGAAAGTATACTCTTGCTTTTCCAAATCTACCTCTTTTTCTTTTCTTTCTGATTTCCTTTTCTGATGTTCAGCACAAGAAAGACAGTGCCTTCAGTGAGCCATGTTTTCAAAAGTAATTTTGCAGTATCACTGTATTAACTTTCTTACATATATTACAAAATTAAAAATAATTCCATAAGAATATTTTATTCTGCCGGCTTCCCGAAAACAAAAGTAATCTCGAGTCCCTGCCTCGCTTACTTGCCATACCGTCTAAAGAAACGAGAAATTTCTTTACTATAGGGAGGGAGATTGTATGCTTCTCCCCACCCTCCCACTCGACTACTGGAAATATAACAAGACAGGTTTGGTTGTTTGTTTGCAGTTACTCACAAAGCTACACAATGAGCTATCTGTTCTCTGTCCAACACGGGTATCGAAACCCGATTTCTTGCATTGTAACTCCACAAGCATACCGCTGTGCCACTGGGGGCAACAAGATAAGTGATATCATAAAGACAGAAGGATAGATGGCTGCAAGGCTTTAGTTATGTGGCTACCTGAAAGCTGTGTTAAGCATAGGCTTGGCTCCAACATTACATTGAAATCAGGAAAGTAAATGAGGTTACTTTTGAAGTGAATAAAGATACTAAGTGAATTACATCAAGTAAATTACATTGCGTCATGTTTGGTAAAAAAGATAAAGGTTTACAAAGGTTTCAACTTAACTTTATGGATTTTTGTATTACCTCCTATTTGAAGGAAAGTGTCTGAGCTGTTCAGAACACAGAAATTGAAAATAAAGAAAGGTTTATAGCACATTTGAACTTCATGTTCTCGAGAAGAGAGTTTATAGCCAGGCTTATATACTAAAAAGAGGGCGTCTCGAACACACTCGGGCCTTCATGATCATTCAAGAAATTTCAGCGTGCATGCTCCCAGTGTCGCGTGACTTCCGCTGTCGTAACACTGCCCCTTCTTTAGTATTGTTCGTCCTGAACAATAGCCATTTACTTTAAACCAATAGATAATTAACAATAACTTAATTAAATGTACAGAATTTACAAACACAAAATTAAAATACAACAAAGTCTCCTAATTTTACAGGACGTATCTTCTTCCGTACTGGTCTCCATCTCATTGCCTTCTGCTTCACGTGGGGTTCATCTGCTCCATCAGGAAATGTTCCATTATCGGTAGCAGTCACATTAGCGGTAGTAACTTCATTAACGGCTTCACTGTTTTCCTTCTCAAAATCGGGTAAAGTTTCTTCTTCGACAGTGGCTTTTTCAGGTGACACGTCTTCAGCAACATCATTTGTTCCATTGTTCACTTCGTTCCAACTGAAATGTCCTGCACCATGATAATGCTAAAGCCTGTTGGCATGCACCACCTTTAGCTTACCTCGCCGACCACATTTTATTCAGAAAGTCACGTCTGAGAGACGATCCACTATGTCATATGGGCCTTCCCATGGAGAAAACAACTTAAGAGACTTCTCTTTGGTCTTCCTGGGATTATACAACCATACCTTGTCTCCTGGTACAAAGCTGACTTCAGTAGATCTCTTATCATAACATAGCTTCATGGAATCAGCAGACGTTTTCAAGTTTGTACGCACTTGATGGTGAATATCATTCATCCTTTCAGATGACACTTTCACGAACTCTGGTACATTTTCAGGCAACTCTTCGTAAGGTGGGAATCCTGTTATCAGGTCCACTGGCAACCGAAGTTCCCGACCAGCAATGTCAATGGCTACTTTTTCCATTGGTGCACCAACTTGATATAACTTCATTGGAGCACGTCCTTTATGCTTGGGTCCCCTTTTAGCACACCATGTACTGCAGGTCCTGCACCATTTTTCCACATCTTGCCTCATACCTATCCAGTAAAATCTCTGCCGTAGGTGACTCAATGTCTTATTAACTCCGAGATGTCCTCCTGTTAAACTATCATGGGATTGACGCAGCACAACTTCCCGTAACTTTCTCGGTATAACCGTTTGTCAGGTCGCCACTTTTCCATCTCCGGACAAGAATACCATCTTCAAGCTTCAACTAGTCCCATTGTGCCCAATAGTTCTTTGTCACAGGGCTTAAGCTAGACACCTTCTCCCAAGCAGGGTGCAAAACACTAGCTTTTAGAGAAGCAATTATTTGCTTCAAATCTTGGTCCTTCTCCTGTTCTGCTTTAATATCTATACTTGGTTCTACTTCACCATCACCAACCCCTTCGGTCACTTTGACTTCAACTTGATGGCACCTGGTTAGTCCAACCACTCTTTTAACACTTACTGGAATTTGGCCTTTGTTGTTCCCAAACGTCATTTTATCGAAGACACTTTATCCTCGTCGGTAGTAAATAGTCCAACCCTAGTATGCATTGGTCTTCAATGTCAGCCAAGTATACTTTGTATCTGTCCTACATGCCCATGAGCTCAATAGTTACCCACACTGGTCCCCACAACCTTGCATAATATCCTGTCACACCACAGAGCTTCTGTATGGCTTCTGGTAATCCTTTGTGACCTAGCACCTTGATACTCACAAGAATCTGCTGAGATTCAGAATCTATGACAAAGTTGCACATTTAGCCATCCAGCTTTCCTGTCACGTAGACACCATGTGTGCTTGCCATTTTACACTTAGCTGTTGGGACTTTCACGATGGGGGTTGGTGGGTGTTCCTCAACACC
>NW_013666248.1:357436-376221 GCF_000517525.1 Limulus polyphemus
CTCGTCATCGAATTCCTGTGGATTCCTTCGTACTAGATCACGCCTATTGCTGACACTCATGTCTGAAATGTGACTTCTGCGTGACTTCTGGCAGGACTGAAGATGTCTGCATTAGGGTTTAGCTGCGGGGTCTGGAAGGGGCTTCCTGTTGTCTGGGGCTGATTAGGCCCATAGCTAATATATCCTTCTTGTGTAAAAGACAGTAAATGTATTTAATTCACTTTGAAATTTACTAATCTTTTCCATTTGTGTTTGCTGGCTGTCTCTCAATTGTTGGAGACTTTCTTCTTGTTTATTTTCTTTCTCCTCCAACCACTGCTGTAGTCTCTCTTGTTCATTTTCTTTCTCCTCCAACAACTGCTGTAATCTCTCTTGTTTATTTTGCTGTTCGAGCTGCCACTGTTGCAGGTTTTCTTGCCACTGCTGTTGTTTCTCTTCTTGTTTCTTTTCTCGTTCTTTTCTTTTTCCTCCAACAACTGCCGTAATCTCTCTTGTTTATTTTGCTGTTCGAGCTGCCACTGTTGCAGATTTTCTTGCCACTGCTGTTGTCTCTCTTCTTGTTTCTTTTATTTTTACTCCAAAAACTGCTGTAATCTCTCTTCTTGTTTCTTTTCTCGTTCTTCTTGTTTCTTTTGCTGTTTTTGTATTGCTGCCATCAAATTTGCAAAGTTTGATTTGCCACTTCTCGGTTCCATCTCTCTTTTTTTTCGTCCCACTCTTTGACACCAATTTGTTACTATATGCTTGTTTGTTAATTTCCCGTATAAATTCTTTCCGAGAAACTTTAGCGATACAAGTCCTTTCTTGATTAAAACTAGTTTATTCTTTCTCGATACGACTTTTTGTAATACACAGAATTTCCACAGTCAGTTTAAACTTAACAACCTTTATAACATACGCTATAAATCACAGTGATTCACACACTTTACTTACGGTGCCTACTGTTCGCTTGACTCAATTATCTCTCTCTTCAGTCCCGCTAGTTTTTCTCGCCAGGCTTATATACTGAAAAGAGGGTGTCCCGAATGCACTCGGGCCTTCATGATCATTCGAGAAATTTCAGCGTGAAAAATAAAGAAAAACTTTTTAAAAAAGGAAGTAAATGTAGGTATGGTTAATATCAACCATTCAAAAACAATGCAAACAAGATAATAAGGATGACATTTGCATCATCCCTACATAATAGCACAGGCACACCGTGTAGTAGAATGTTAACAAACAAAAATAGGGTATTTTAAACTCAATTTTGATTGAATAGTTATATGTATAATGCTAAATATTAATTCTTGTCTGTGCTATTATTTAGGGGATATGCAAATGTCATCCCTACTATATTGCTTGCATTGTTTTTGAAGGATTGATATTAGCCATCCCTACATTTACTTCCTTTTTGAAAAGTTTTTTCTTTATTTGCTTGCTTGTTGTTGTTGTTTTTATCCAGTTTTTCAATAGATATAGGAAGGTTGTATTTATAACCAAGTTCTAAATACAATGAGGTTCCAACTGTAATATTTATTGTTTATCTATTATTGACTGGTAATTCATGTTTCTCTCTGAACTTAAACTCTTTGGGAGAACACAAATTCTGTAACAAAACTAACTTCAAGGGGTAATGATAACATCGTTTACGCTAGAATTATGATTTGTTTTTAGATTACTACTAGTTAATAATACTTATAAAAGCGAATATTTCGTTTGAAACTACAGCACCTCAGTGGAATTGGTTGACACAATTGTTCTGGTTTTTGAATTATTGTGTAATAAAAAAGAAGTAGATGAAAGAAGAACAAGAAATTCAAACTTTTTGCTATGATATTTACAGACATTCCTAGAACTTGTGACACGGTCATTACATAGGAAACACTGTATGGTATTTAAAGTTCTGATGACCTATTGAAGAGATATTTAAAATATCATTTCAGTGGACAATCCAAGCCATCCCTACATAGGCACTGCTACTGTCTGCCTGATGATGGGAATCCAGACAACGTCATATTGTGCTATTCATTTTTTTAGTATTTTGCTATTTATAATAAAAATGTTTTACTGTGTCTATAATTAAAAGTAATATCATTGTTTTCATATCTATGGTCATGGTTTAACCTAAAATAAGTCACAATAACGCTAAATAAATTTATAAAACATCTGTTCTAAAACCTTATGAGAGAAAGAAAAAGAATAATTAACAATATGTCAAACACACTATAAATAAGGCGGGCTAGGACGAGATAGATATAGCAGTGGTCGAGAAGCTCTTTGTGTTATCAAACTGCATGAACAACAACTGTTATGTTGTGAATTGGGTCAAGTAAGTTGGCAAAGTAAAATTTATTATCAGTTTTATTTAAGTCATAAATATTTGCATTTATATAATGGCTAATGGACAAGACCAAATTTAGACGTGGAGCTAGTTTTGAAATAAAAAAATCAAGATTGGAATTTTCATTGTCTAATGATTAGTTAAAAGGTGCAAATATTTAATTTAATACATTTGGCAATTCCCTTTATGTTTTTCTAATTGTCAAATATAAATACGTAACTAGATGTCGCTACACTAGTCAAAACGCCCTCTTCATTTCATATTTCAAAATTAAACTGTTGGAGCTATTCTATTTCTATTAACACTGAAGGCGAATTAGTGTAGGCCTATGCGGATATAAAGTCAAAGGTAAAATTATTAATAAGTTTATTTACTTTGTCATTTATATTTATGATGTTATTAGATACACAATTTTATGCTTAATTAAGATATTTGTACAGTATTATACTTACTTATGGATGACGTAGCCTTTCATGGTTTTTACAAAACATTGCATATAAACGAATGTTTTAAATTTAACAGCTAATTATTTAATGCATCTACCATAACTAAAGTCAATTCATTCCAAAGTCCAACTACCCTGTTAGAGAAATAAAATTATTTTAGCTGAAAATGATTCCTACCCTGTCAGAATTTATATTTGTGCCAACATTCACACCATTGAAGTTAGTAAAACTAAAAGAAATATGAATGAACTAAAAGTCGTAAATATAATTTAAAAACTCAATACATCTCTTGGGATGACCAACTTAATTATTACAAAGAATGCAACTACAAGTTAATACAGTTTAATATAATTATAAATTATGTTACTGTGAAACTCAGTCAATGTGAAAAGTTAACCAGTTTAGTAATAATATTTACAACAGGGTTGACACACCCCAAAATCCTACTTTTAGACCAGGCAAGTAAGTAAAAAAATTATGAAACGGTTTGAGTGCCTGAATCATTAACAAAGTAACATTGTAACATTACAATTTACACTCAGCCACTATGTTACACTGATACTTTTACAGTATCCACTACCATTAAGTATTATGAGAAATGTTGTTCTTAGTATTGCTATTACTATTAGGAATCGTACTAGTATTAGTAATTAGTATTCGTAAGATATTCATGTTTAATACAGTTTCTTATACTATGTTATGATCATTTAGTTAGACTTTTGACTTTGTTTAATTACCCCAAGTTGGCACAAAGGATTCAAAACTAAAGCAATCCCAAAGGTGCAGAGTAGTTCATGAAGGATATTTACATATATTTTATACTTATATCAATAAATGTCATAAACTTGTTTTACACTGAAATATTATTCATATGGAACATTATATGCTTATAACATTCATGGAAAACATCGGATGAGACCTGCTGGTCCATCTACTTTGTTCCATCCACTTAGAAAAAAACTAACTCAAAACTAACCCTTATCATTCAAATATTTATCAAGACTTCCCTTAAATTTTCCTAAATTTACTGCATCTACCATGACTAAAGTCAATCCATTCCACAGTCCAACTACCCTGTTAGAAAAATAAAATTATTTTAGCTGTAGATGATTCCTACCCTGTCAGAATTTATATTTGTGCCAACATTCACATTATTAAATATGACAAAAAGATATTGCATTGATACTGTCAATTCTCTAAACAGTATTTAATACCTCAATCAGATCCCTTCTAAATCTCCATTTTACCTAATAATTCTTCTCTGAACTCTTTCCAACTCTCTCTATGATAAAGAGCTCAAGTCTAAACACAATAATCCAAATGTGGCTCAACCAGTGACTGGTACAGTGAAATTATACCCTTTTCAGACTTGTATTCAATATTTCTATAGATGCAACCTAAAATTTTCGTTGGTCTACCACTAGCAACAACATACTGCTTGGATATAGAGACTGATCAACCAGAATGCCAAATCCTTTTTTTTCCATAATAATGTTAAGGTTGTTCCCAATTCCCATCAAAATTATAGCTATAATTCTAATTTATATAATCCACATGCATTATCTGCCATTTATTTGTCCATTTCACAAAATGATCTAAATTCTTTTGTAAAGCACCAGGATCCTTCTAACAGCCAGCAACACCTAAGTCTGTAATATGATCTGCAGACTTGGGTAATTTACTGACTATTCTTTCATCCAGTATAGATTGCAAGATATACTGCTCCATTCTGGGAGAACCATGCCCACCCTTGCCATGGGTAGAGAATTGTAAACATCAGCATTGGGCCAGAAACCCTCTGTATTGTTCTCTTGAAGACTTTGTAATTACTCTTCTTTTAAAATGAACAAATTTTATCAGATGTACTTTATTATTCACTTGTTTGTTTTAACAATAGTTTAAATAAAATACTGATACATTAAAACAATGAAAGTAAAATTAGGCTCAGTAATCGTTTTAAGTGAGACAAGAAACTGATTTTCATATGCTCAGAAAATTAAGCCATGAAAATCAGAAGTATAATAAACTCTTACTAAAGTAAAAGTTTAGCAATTTTACACAAATTTAAATTTTTATCTGTAAAGGTACTGTATTCTTGTAAAATATCACCTTTTGGATCCTTTGGGGAATTAAGTGGACATTAAAGTTTATTCTGTGCAATACAACATTACCATATAGTTATAATCTAAGGTGTGTTGTATTCTCTTTTGACATCATCTGGAATGTAAAATAGTCTGAAAATTAGCCTGAAATGTCTTTCTTACTTTTTATCTAATGTCCTAAGAAATTCCTGAAATATTATTGTTACAACTTCACACAAACAACAGACTTTGTATAAGAACGTACATTATAATAACTTAAATGATGGCATCAACTTGCGTAATAATTATCACATGCTTTGCTATACTTAGATATTACACCTATTTATTTTCCCAAGAAGTTTCATGTAGTATTGCATTCAAAATTATGTGATAAATGTACTATTACTATTATTATACACGTGATTTACCAAAACTGTAAAAATGTACCACACATTTTGCAAATTGTCATCACGATTCTTCTATTGTAAATTTCAAGTAATAAGTTAGACCACAAGTTATACGTGTAGGTACAAATATATTAAAGGTTATTAGATTAGAATGTAAGGATGCCAATAAATTGCTCTTCATAATAAATTTGTGAACATTTTATTCTAGATTGTTGATTGTTGTAGTCATAAGGCATTTTTCTGAATCTAGTGGCTCAAATCTCAAGATTCTAAATATTTTATTTATTTGTATTCTATTTCGTCTTTATCAAAACTAATTAAACTATCTGTATTCCATATCTAACTTAAATTATGAAACAAATAATTGAAACACAGGAGATTGGTAAAACTTCAGCATTTACATGAATAGCTTTGTTATTAAAATTGTTACCTTATGAGTGCTTGAATCCAATCTCTTTTGTATATGTCACTATCATCCAGAAGAAGGGTTGCTCATCATCTGTAGTGTAAGCAATTACACTTTCTATTAGCTTTTAATGAAATTCAATCAAACAACTGCATTGGATAAATTTGTTTATGCAATTTTTTAAGTATCATCAGTATGAAAAGAATAAAAATTGGGATATCAGTGACACCTCCCTGGTCCATAAAAAGTTATGGCAGTCCTGAAAATCCCAGGATTTGCTTCTATAAATCCCAAGATTTGGGTAGCCCCATTAATATACAGGATATTCTTGGGATTGGAACCCCCTCATTGCACCACAGTCTCACCTTGTGAATTAGATTATATATTTTCGTTCTGGATATGATTAATGGCCACATTTTGATGTAATTGGTATTCAAATGTGTGGCAAATTTACTAGTTGACAGAAAGAGTCTTTAAACTTTTCTTTACAGAAAACTGTAAATCAGGCTTTTTTATTGAACGTAATAGTATTATTATCAAAATAACAGGTTTTATTTAATGGCCTTTGTTTTTTTTCTACAGTCAGATCTCATTTATTTTATATCTTTTTGAAATAAGTATAAAATCTTATTTTTTTAAATTAATAATTTGAAAGATTGTATGTACATGTAGATGACATCTGTCATGAATAGCCTATTGTTACTAGGTAGCATCATCCAGAAATAAAAAGGCCATATTTGAAATAAGTTAAGAGGGAAAAAATAACTATTTTCTAAAATCATGTAGAAAATGTCACATTCCAGTTTTCTAAAACTTTTATAAGCAATCTAGTGGAAGTGAAAACAACACATGTGCATGTACCTCGTTTCTGTAACAATGCAAGTCAAACTAGTGCCAATGAGCTTGTAATTTCCTGGATCTTCATTCAGCCTTATCTTTTTGAATATAGGGGACCACACTAGATATTTTGAAATTAGACCATGCTAAATTAATTCTCTGTTTCCCATCAAGAAAAACATCTTACTAGGAAGGGTAATAATGTAATGTTTTGCACCAGTGTTCTTTTTTTTTAAAATTAAATAAAACGTTCACAGGTTTTATATGGTCTTTTTCTCATTAGTTTATTATTTGATTGCTTAGAAAAATAACCTTGGGAAAATATATGTGATAGCATTTAACCTTTACAATGTAGATCAGTAGAAAGCTATAAGAATACAGAATGCATAATTCTAAATATGTTTAAGATGCAGAATGCCACAGTTAACGAGGTAATGTTTACAAAGATACTTTATATCAAAGGTTATTCTGTTCTAATTCAAACAGTTGTTTTAAATATTAGATTATACACTTGACACCCAATAAAAGGACAATAGAAATTTTAATCATTTTATGAAGGTAAAATAAAACATTTTCTTAAGAGATAGACCCAATTACATTTCACCCAGTAGCATGAACTAGCCTATAATAATATTACATTTAAGGAACAACAAGGGAAGGGCTATCCAATTAACTTCAAAAAGTAACTTAAATCTAGACCTGATCATTTAAGTATTTACAAAGTCTTCTCTTACACTTACTTAAATTTGCTGCATCTACCACATCTGAAAGCAATCCATTCCACAGTCCAGCTTAAAAAGTAAAACTGTTTAAGCTGTATATGTCTCCTACCTTGTTCTCTTGTCCTACCATTCTTGCCACTAAATATGGAAATATATGAGGCACTGACACTGTCAATTCCCTTAATAATCTTGAACACCTCAATCAGATCCCACCTAACTTTTCTTTTTTTTTTACAAAAGAAAACAATTTCAGAGATTGTAAACTGTGCTTGTATGACAACCTTTCTATCTCAGATACCATCTTAGTAGTCCTCCTTTGAACCCTTGCCAACAATTTAATGTCCTTAAGATAAGGAACCCAGGACTGAACACAATACTTTGAATAAGTATTGGGGTCAATCCTTGACGCCTTACCTTAAGAACGTTGAATATTTGGAAAGAGCTCACAACAGTGACCTATACAATGAATTGATAACCCCTTTTGGAGTTTAAATTTATATTCAGTATTTTTGTAAGAATAACCAAAAATTCTTTTTGTTCTTCTACTAGCAACAGCACACTGCTTGTATGGCGTAAGAGACTGACAGTCAGCAACACCTGTGACCATAATGTTTTAACAGTTAAAACTTTTTAACCCACATTAAGAATATTTTAACTATTGATACCTTCTACTAGTATAGTTATGTTTTGGCATAATACAACATACTGAACATGAGTATGCAGTTAAACAAAAAATACAAGTGAAGTATTAATACATTAGAAGTATTAAGAAAAAAACATATACATGTATGTAACAGGTATATAATAGCTTGAATGATGTTAACAGTATATCAAATAAAGTTTAAGTTAACTTACAATAGGCTTAGTTTTTTAAAGCTTAATGCTACTTAACATTATTTTTAGGCCTAAATTAATCTGGAAACTTATAATGTAATTTTGTATTTCCAAGATGATACCTCACCTGCACACACTGAATAGCTACAACAATTATGCAACTGCTAATGAGATTTGCATGTCATTAGACTTGAGCTAACTTTCCTTTAAAATTCACTAGGCTTCTTTGCTATCTCTCGACACTTCACTTTTTAGAGGCTTTATGTCATGATCCTGTCATCTTTACTGGGGAAACTTGCACATTCCTGTTTTCCACTGGTATGAGACAAAGTGGATAAAACCCTTGATTGGAAGTAGAGTTAGGTGTTACTTTGAAGTGTAGTACAGGTCATCCCACTACCCTATGAATCAAGCCATTATTGGTAGTTAGGCCAACTGTACTGGTCTTGCATTCTCTTTGGGATACAGGTCTGAGATAATCTGTCCCTGCTCCTGCTTATTCTGGTAAACATTTCTCCAATACTGTATGGCTTGACTTATTGCCCAAGCCACATTATACACTGATGCTCAGCAGACCACCTGAGAGATAATGACCAGTTGAACAATCTTCAATACTTTAGCACCTTGCAGAAAGTTCTTTCACTGTTCTACCTTTCTTGGGTGAAAAGTATTCTTTGGATGAGAAGGTTGCAGTCTCCCACTAAGTGATAACCCACTAACATATCCATGAGTGGGTGAAAAGTATTCTTTGGATGAGAAGGTTGCAGTCTCCCACTAAGTGATAACCCACTAACATATCCATGAGTGGGTGACATTTTTGCATTAGTTTTCCATTTCTGATGCTGTAATTGCACAAAGGAACATATCGTTTTACTTTCTTGAGCTACACCAGCTCCTTCATCAACTTATCAATGTGGGATTCTAGCTCTTAATAGAGCTGTGATGTAATCAGTTACCTTTGAGTGGCCATTACATTTATTAATGTCACATAAGCTAATTGATTGAAATTAAGATTAAATGATTTGTTAAGACAATAATAAACTAATCACAAATAGTGTTTCCAGTTATTCCAACAGTTGATTAATAGAAATTCTGATTATATTGATTGTCATTAAAATAAACAACTAATTGAAATTAGGGTTTCAGATTTCTACTATTTTTGATTATTCCAACTATTGAAGTAAATGAAATAATGCTATTATGTTTGTTGTTAAGCACAAAGCTACATAATGAGCTGTCTGTGCTCTGCCCAGTTTTATCCTTTTAAGTTGTTTTGTTTTCTATGTTTGATTGTTGTTGCCATCACATTTACTACTAAGGCTATCTGCCACTGTCACTAATTTTGAACTGTTGACTGAAGAGAAGGTAACCGTCTAGCAGCACCCACTGCCAGCATTTGTTTTTCTTTCTTGAACTGCTGACTAGAGGGAAAGCAACTGGTTGGCATGATCCACATTAATACCTGTAAGCGTTGGAGCTTCATTCAAGGCTTGTGGCATGCACAAAATATCATCTTGGCAGGTGCTCCAGGGAATATGTTTTAGTTCTCTGGAGAGGTGAATATTTATCGGAAATACATTTTCGGGTGAGGAAGATGTTAGGATTGAGAAAGAACTTAACATGATTCCTATAATATTAATAACTACATTAGTAACAAGCTTTTGTCTTGTGCCACACAACTAACTCTTAACCCATGTATCTAGCTTTTCTCTTGCTACATAGAAGTGTCTTATTTAGTACTTCATCAAAAGCCATCTGAAGGTTCAAGTAATAGTATACCACATCAAAAATGAATTAGCAATATTATAAGACACAACCTAATTTTTTTAAAATCATTTTGACTATTTGTTAAAATAGTGTAAATGCTTTTGTAAAATGTATTTACTTGCAACTAGTAATTTCCCAATTATTGAGGTTAAGCTGACTGGCCATGAATTACTTGGATATTGTCTATTTCTAGTCTAAAAAATCTATTGCACATTAATCATCAATCTTCTTGCACCTCACCACTTTAAAGGTTTCATTTAAAAGTAATGTTTACAGCCCATAAATCTCCCCTTGTTTCTCTCATTATCCTAGGATAGATATTTTATGAACCAGATGACTTCCTTCAATTCAGTCTTGCATCTTACCTGTTCTGGTTTAATCCTAACATCATTCAAGGAGATCATGTTACCTTTTGGAGGGGGATTTACTTGTGTTATCCACCTTCATCTTCTATAGTAAAAACTGTTGAGAGAAAAGTAGGTGTTCAGTCATCTCAAAATAGTAAACTAAAATCACCCTTTCTTCATTTAAAAAAGTATCAAACACCTTTTAGTATTTATTAATGAAAAGTCTTTACTAATAGTGTCAACATATTCAGCCATATATTTCTCCTATGCCCTTTTGGATTTCCTAATACTCTTTTTTAAACAGTTATTTAATGCTTTTAAATCTTTCTTGATGGTAGGCTATTTGAATTTTGTAACTGTTGTCTTGTTCATCCTTAATTTTTCATTTGATTTATTTTGTAAATCATTTGGTCTTTGAGTTTAGAATTTGGTCTTGTTTCCTTAACATTAACACACATGTACTTTCTTCATATTTGTCCCCAAAACTTTTTCACTTTCAACAAGCATCCCACAATTATCAGCTTTTTCCAACTTACCTGACACATTTCTTTTATCATAGCATTAAGGTTAACTGTTTTAGGATTTGGAACTAAAATGTTATTAAGCTGATCTTAACATCCAGTAAAACTTCTAATATAATTATATAATGATCACTTGTTTCCCAAATCTTCTTCTAGCTCAATTCTGATTGTCATCCTTATCAGTTATTATTAATAGTAAATCTAAATTTGAATTACCTTAATTTGGCTCCCCAAGTAGTTGGAGAAAACTGTCTTCTACTAATTCTAAAAAAAACTATTACCTGTATAATATTATCCCATACAATCCAAGTTTATATTTCTGAAGTTAAAATAACCCATAGCCAAAATGTTTGTAATAGAAACATTTCTAACTTCCTGATAAATTATCTTATCAACCTCCTAAGTCTGATCAGGTGATCTATAGCAATTCCTAAAACTACTACCCTGTCTTTATCTTCAGATAGACTCTCATACTAATTCTGCATTTGCACTAGTCGTCTCTTGATTATCATCCAGCTTGATTGGCTGTAACTCTTCCTTAATGTAAGTAGTCACCTCCCCACTTTTTAAATAATTTATCACTGTTGCATAACCTGTTTCCAGAAAGTTCAAAATAGTATCTGCTATCATTGTTTTCTAAGTCAAGCCAAGTTTCAGTATTCCTCATAATATCCAATCCTTCATCCAAACTACAGCTGTGAATTTTATTTGTTATACTTCTAATATTTCAATAGTAGTATTGAAACCTATTCCTTTAATCAATGGAATTTTTAAATATATTTTTTTGGCTCTTGAATTTATAACCTTAATTTGTAAGCTTCCTTGTCATTTCTGTTTCTGAACTTAATCACCTTCATGATTTATGACTATAATAAAACTGTACTCTCAAATACTGTCAAATCAATTTTTTTCCATTGCCTTTTCTATGAATAACAAGGTGAATAACCTTTGTATTAAATTTAATTCTCTCCATTTCTCGTATGCACATCATCCAATATAAATAATTTTTCTTTCTCCAACAAATGGATCATACAAGTTTATTCAACCAACCTCCACAAAATGACATGCAGATTTCAACTTATTATTAAGCCTTTTTGAACCTCTCACAATAATTAAACTTTAGCAACAAACCCAATAAAACCATCGTATAATGTCTAGCCTTAAATGATTTTATTAATTTCTTGTACTTTTCAATAACCCCCTCTGACCTACTTCTTTAGTTCCATCATTAACTGGATAATACACATTCGTTCTTTTCCTGTTTATCCAACATACAATGTACTACTTTATCCTCACCTAAGTAGTCACTAAACATTACCACCTCACTATAGGATTCAGTCTTAAACTTCCTAACACCCTTATCTTCATCATTTCCCTCAATCCCAGAAATATCAAAAATGATTTCTATTGTCATTTGGTAACCTGTGTATTAAATTACACAGTCAGTGCAAGTTTTTAGTGAATGCTCCAAACTGGTGTGTTTTTTACTTTTGACAGATAAGTTTTTCTTTTCATGAGGGCACTTGTTTCATTTTTGTTGTTTTAGTGCAGAGTGAGTTTTTATTTTTGAGGCAACTGTAGATGGCATTCCACTGATGTTCTTACTGACTGATGAATGAAATTTGTATAAAAACTTTTTTCAGAAAAAAGTGTATTATATTCAAATGCTTGTACTAACATATGAGAGTGCAACAATAAATCTCAATTTCATCACACAATATAAATCTCTCCATAGTAGTTAAAATTTAATGAAACATGTGTTTAAATTTATTACAGCATTTTTCACAATTATGTATATCTAACTAGCTTGACAAGTTAGGCTTTCAACAACTTTGGACCATAAAATGTACTTCTAAGTACATAGTTAAAATAGTCTTTATTTATTAACCTACAAGTACTATATTAAAAGGAATCTTATTGAAAGCCTTTTCATTATTCCTACCATTTCAAAACAAAAACAAAATATACAACTTATTTCTAAGTAAATTAACTACTGGGTCACCCATTATAACTATGTATATCATTGGCATACCTTATAATATTTCAACAATTCACAGCTGCAGTCTCATTTAAGTATCCTAATTAACCCTTTTTTATATTGTTGATTACATTTTGACATTAGTTAAATAACAATGGTCTTAAATTACATCTGACTCGCACCACTCATAGGGTCAAAACATTGTACTAATGACTATTTTTTGTAACTGAATTTATACTTGAATGCATGATATGAAATATCCCACTTTGTTTTTGCTATATTTTTTTCTCAGTAATATATATGTTTTGACTAATAAAGTATGCCAAAGGTATGGTTGCCACCTGAAAAGCTCCGAGATAAGCAACACTGGAGGACATAGATTTAAAACAACACTAGGCAAAAGAAGAAACAAATCTTATTTTCATAAAAGTTTTGAAACAGCTTGACTGGGTAATGAAAAAACTTTATTATAAATGTACGGAGTTTCAACAAGATTTTGTGATCATCAGGTACAAGTAGTTTACAAATATACATGAGTATTTATATACAGTATAGAACAGAGAGATCACATGACCAGATATTTCTTCACATTCTAATATAGGTTTATTGGTACCCTAGGGTGTTGATTTAAGGTGAGGCTGTTTTCTTCAATTAAGGTGGCTTCTTTTATTATATGTTTATTGATGTTACATTCTTTGTTTAAAATTACAGTGTTTTGGATGGATATACCGTGGTTTTTTGAGTCACAATGGTAGTAAACATGGCAGTTTTTTTATTATGCTCAGTGAATCTGGTTTCCAATTTTCTACCTCTTTTTCTATGTAAAATTCTGAGCAGTTATTGCATGTTATTTTGTAAAGGATGTTGTAATTGTGTAATTCTATGTAATTTTCATTTAATAATGATTTTAACTTAGTGCCAGGTTTTTGAGTGAATTTGACGTCAAGAGAAATTTTGTTTGATAGCAAGTTTTCTCCAAGTATTGATTATTTTTTAGCTCATGTCGGAGATAAACGGTAAACTGCAGTGTAATGTTTTGTTGTTGTTTAGTGTATTAGTGTCAGTTTTGTTTTTGAGCTGATAACTCAACTCAATGCAATTGAGTGTAGGGTGGTGGTGTTCTGCTGTTGTAGATGACAAGATGTCCTCCAAATGGAAGCTCCATATCTGCGTGGGTTTGTCCGAGGGGATGTTGTAGCTTTGTCATAATGATTGGGATCCCTCATCATACCTGTGCATGGAAATCGGTTCCCAGCAGTTAAGTTTTAGATTTAGAGCTGCAACAATCAACATATTGTCCACACTCTTGTTGTACCGATTGGGATCCCTCAACCTACCCCTACATAAATGTCAGTTTCCAGCAGTTGAGTTTTGGAGCTAGAGCTGAACTAATCAACATGATGTACTCACACATGTAGTATGCCGGCATAAATGGGATCCCTCATTCAGCCCCTGAATGGATGTCATTTCCCAGCAGTTGAATTTAGGATTTAGAGCTGAACCAATCAACACAAGTCCTCACACTTGTGTGTTCAGGGTGTCTCTGGTCCCTCATTCAATTTGCCTTTAGTGAATTTCCCCAGTGTTGTGGGTCATGGTGAGTGCATTTTTTGATTGCTCTGTTTCTTCCTCTTGTGCTATTCCTCAATGTCTTTATACCGAGGATGTTACTGCATTTGAAGTGGTTCCAATCAGTTTGATTTGAGTGGGGTATATATTTGTATTTCACTCTGCTCACAGATTGGTGGTGGGATTCCTTGCTTCGGTCTGCTGAACTTTAGATAAAGACAGTATGATCCTCTTTCCTACCCCCACATGGATGTTAATTCCTGGCAGTTGAGTTTTGAATTGTAGATGGCTTACAGATGGTATGATCCTTGTTCTACCCCCACATGGATGTTGGTTCTTGGTGGTCAAGTTTTGGATGCAATTGACTTGCTGCATATGATCTGTCATTTCCTAGCCACTCTGCACCTTTGGGCACATCCCTTATTTTACCTACATTCTGTTCATCAGAGATTGAAATTATAATATATTGTGGTTAGGATCACTGTCCAACCCTTTTCTCTCCCATTGAGATGTGCTCCTCACAATTTTCTGCCCAGATCTGTCACATCTTTTCAAATCTGGATGAAGAGTATACCTGGTACAGAAGTAGTGAGGTCGTACTTGTCCCTCCACTTATTCAATGTGATATTCTAGCTATTTATATGAGTGAAAGTAAGGTACCTTGTTGGAAGTTATACTTTTCCTGCACTGAAAATCTATTTCTGACAGGTACTTACTTCTTCTCACACTTCCCACCCTTCCTCCCTACTGTCAACTGGTGCTTATGTTTCTGACTAAACTTGAAGTTAGGTAGAATAGCATAGATGGAGTTACATGGGTGTATAGCACTACTATTGGTAAATGTTTGTCACATGATAATTTGCATGCAAGAATCAGTTAAACCATGTAAATTGAGGGATGCGTGGGAGTGAAAGGCTTATTTCATGTGAACAAATTTTTGCAAATAGAGGGCAGCACTGAATGAGAATAGCTATGTATGTGAGCAGAAGTAAGTACCTGTTAGAAATACATTTTGAGTGTAGAAAAATTATAGCTTTTAAAAACCCCAATAGAGTCATCTGTAGAATCTCTGTTGTTATATACCACCAATATGAAAAACTTCCCATTTTTTACCTTGTTTGCTATCTGTCGTTTGCCAAGTGTTTTAATCAATTTCTTAAATTTTTTATCCAATCCTAAAGCATCCAGCCTATTTATCCCTTATGAAAAACTATAAAAGGTATTCTTTTAGTGTCATATTTGTATGTGGGTAGTTTTAAATAAATGACTTATCAGTATTTTGTTTTTCACCTTGTAATAAAAAAAATTATTTAACCAAAAGCAATCAAGTTTTTTCAAGAACTAATTAACAGATTGGAGGCTAGATTTAACTGATTAGGAAATGAAAGGAATTTTTTCTTTTTCAAAATGTATAAAAAGTCAACAAAATAAATTATGGCAAGATTTATAGAAATATATTCTACTCCTACTATCATAAATAATAAAAATTTGAAAAAAACTTCAACTGATGATTATCAATGCAAACTGAAACCTACAAAGTATTGCTAGAAGTTGTAGTAACTTAAGTTATACTACTGGTATAGAATGCTTAAAAAGAGCTTTTTAACTTAACAATCCATCATAAAATATAACACGTAAAACATTTATGTTTTGAAAAGTCATTGAACTATAATATTAATCTAAGAATGGATTTTTAATTGTTCTTCTTCAAACAAAGATAGTTGTGATAATATGTTTATAAATGTATTACTATATTATCAACATGTATTAGTTCTACAGTAAAGTTGCTAAATTATATGTAAATCCCAAAAAAAGTCTTCCTTAGTTTATTTTTCTGTTGTTTTGACCTTTGGACCCACTTCCAAAAACAGATACAACAAGTTTTAAAGAAAAACTGACAAAATAATAAAGAACTTAAACTTAGAAAATTAAAACGACAACTTGTAAAATAAAGTAAAATCTAATCATCAAAAGGCACCACAGTGTTTACAATTTATCCAGAACACCCAAAAAAAGGTGTTGCACTTAGACACATTATGTTTCATTAACACTCCTACTTATAATACAGCAAAGCATCTTTCTGCTCTGCAGAAACCTTTATCTGAGAGGGATGAAGTGATGATTAAATATTCAAAAGATTTTGTGACAAAGATTAAAGATTTGTGAGTTACAAACCCATAAATTTTTACCAGTTTTGATACCAACTCATTATTTACTAAAATACCAGTAACCAAAACTACCTATATCATCTGCAATAGACTTTGCCCATAGAATCAACCTAAATCTCTATTAAATAATGTTACTTATTGAAACCTGTATGTCTAGGTATTACTTGATTAGGAAAAAAACAAAAGACATCAAATGGCTGGAGCACTGATGCGATTTCCTCTACTACCTTTAGTATATCAACTATTTATTCAAGAACTTGAAAAGTTTGTATTTTCATCTGTCTATAAATACCTTAAATAGTTCTTGATGACTGGTATGTGCACAACACTTTTTTATTGGTATTATGAAGGAGAAAAGTTTTGTGAGTTTTTCAAACATCCAGTGCTTATCATTCAATTCACCTTTCAGATAGAAGAAAGTGGACAACTAATGTTTTTTTACCTTGAGAGAGTAGTCAGTATATCAACTATCAATCCTGTCATCCACCTGGTGTTAAACAAAGAACAGATTCCTAGAAACATGTTGCTTACAATGCTGAACTTAATCTTAGCAAAATATATAGATTTCTAATAAATGGTTATTCAGTAAAAAGGATTGATAGCCAAAAAAAAAAAATATATATATACACAGAAGTGTTTGAAAAACAATTAAAAATTCATTTTTGAGCTCATTGTCATATTATGGTACCTAATTGTTTGAAGTACCAATACTTTAATTGCAATATTTTATAAATACAAACAATAGACACAGCATAAACTGCTAATAGCTGTTCTTCCTTATGCACAGAAATTATCATCAAAACTGCAGAAATCAAAGTGTAAAAACTGTTTCCAAACACAATCAATTGTAGGTTAATAAAAGTTAAAAATTCAAAAACACATAAGGAACAAAGAAACACACTTATGATATAAAATTCATCTGCTTAAAACATGTTGGTGAAACAAAAGGACCATTTCAAGTACATATGCAGGAACACAAGAAACCTTTACATCCTTTTGAAACTCAGATTGTCTGCTGTTGTTGAGCACATGACACTGTGTAATAAAGAAATTGAAAGGAAAAACATTAATGTTTTAGACAAAGTCAAACATTAGAACTAACAAGAAATAAAAGAAGCATAAACAACTGTGGCTAATAAAGTGGCATCAGTTGTGACTATGGAAGTATTAAAAGTTAGTTGTTTGTTTGATAGACTCACTAGGTTTTGCTGAACCCCCTCACAACATTATATCACCAGTTACCTTTGTTTGCCTTGTTAAAAAATCTGACTTGTATGTTATTTTCATGTTAATTATTAATATCTTGTATCGTTGTCAATGGTAGCACTATCACAGTAGCATACCTTCTTACAAATGCAATGTTTATTATGTGAATCATTGTGTACAGTTGTTTTTATAATCATTCAAGCCTTAGACTCCTACCTGATAATGAGCTCTTGAAGAAGCTTGAACACTTGTGTTTAAATAAAGTGTTACTACATGTTGAAAAAAAGCCTGTTACATCTGTGTCATTTATGCACTATCAAAGGTATTTGAAAAGTAGGAAACATCAGTTTGGGTACCCTTATCCAAAAAAAAAGAGGAAGGCCTATAAATAAAAATCCAATAAATTGAGATAAAGCAAGAAACTCTCCTCTTCTTTCATTCTTTCTTTTATTATTATTATTATTATAAGTATGTTGAGAATCTTTATTTAAACTAAATGATTTCTAACAATGATTCCAACACCTTGGTAGTACAAAGTCAAGCTACAGGCCTTTAGATTTCTGTATTCTCTCTATATCCTTTGTTGTTGTTTTTGTCAATGGAGATCACACTGGCCTGTGCATATAAAAGAAACTGAGTGTATTTCATCTTTTTTCTCAGCTTAAATAGCTCTATGGCATGATCTCCCAAGGTAAAATAACCTTTCTTGCATCTATTTACATTAAAAGACATTTAGGAAGAAACATGGTATGTAGATAACTTCAACTTTGATAACTTGGTTCAGTAGGTAAGTGCTTTGTGAGTTTGACACTCAACCATTAGTTACTCCTGTTATTAGGGTCACCTGAATTGTGTATAAATACGAAGTTAAACAGTGTATGTTACATGTAAAGCTGTATTAGGGTTGTGTTTGTAATGTTGGCTTGTGAATGCAGTTGACTTTGAGTAGTGAGGATGGGAGTTGATCAGAGGAGTTTAGCCCTTACATCAAAGTTGGTGGGGAGTCACTATTCAGCAAATTACTTTGCAGATTTTAAACCTGTATTCATTACACTATCCTTACCTATGTAAATGTGTATATGTATAAATACAACTGCACACAGATACATTATATATACATATATATATATATATATATATATACACACACACACACACACACACACACACACACAC
>NW_013666248.1:377221-389121 GCF_000517525.1 Limulus polyphemus
ACACACACACACACACACACATACATACATACATACATAATGTAAAAATACACTATGAATAGTCAAATTATTTAATTAATAACTAGAGACCACAACAGTATATACAGTCCATGGCAGTTAGTGGTTCCACTAGCTAATGTATTTTGTATTCAAAAACAGTAAAAAGTAAAGTTATAATTTTTTGTAATGAAAAAGAACTACGTGTACAAACTATTATGTGTCATGCCCAACCAACTTTAAATTGGGTTGGGTAAGTAAATTCAATTTGATTGACTTGCTAGAATGGTTTTATATGTAGTATGTATGATAAAGCCATACCATATTGTAAAATGCGAAGTAATTTAGATAAAAGTTTGAATTTTCAAGAAAACTTTTCACAGTTCATAAAAACAATGAATACTAGTATCAAACATAATGAACAAAATGTTTGATTGTGCAATCCTTAGAAATCTGAAGGTAAATTTTGATCTATTTAAAACAACCAAGTTTAGAGAAATAGTTGTTGAATCTGCATAACAAGCTTGTAAGTTCACAATCGCTATTCTACACAGAAAAATGTTTTCCTCCCTAAGAACAATGTAAGTTACTTGTTCATAATGTAAATTCATTCAGAATTGATAGGTTTGTGAGATTTACTTACCAAGAAAGTACATGATTTTGCTACAGAAAAAACAAAATACATTTTATGTTCTGTCATTTGTATGATGTTGTAATTTTATGTTTTTCCTGTAAGGTTTAAATACTGAGTCAAAAAGTGAAGGTAATGTCTTTCAAGGCTGCCAGTTTTCAGATTTATGACATATTATTTGATTACTCACTACTGAAAATAACAGTAACAGCTAGGATACTTGATCAGTGCATTCTAATTATTATAAGTTTATGACATTACATATCTATGTTAGAAAGATATATTAAATTATCTACGTTATTTACCAGGTTAATTTTTAGTTCTGATCTGTGTTAGTTTGATCAGTTGTTTGGTCTTTTTTTCTTTCTCCTACCAAAATGTGTGTTTTATTTATTTCTTATATCAGACTTGAAGCTGTTCTTGTAGCAGAGTTGTTGAAAGAAAAGGTGGATGTTTGCCTCATTTCATTATATCTTATTTTCCTGTGTCATTGGTAGTGTATACGTCATGTTATAAAATCAACCTTAAGTACACGTAATTTGTCTGCCTTCCTGACCTTCCATGTCTATTACTTCATTTAAACAGTGCTTCCAGTCATTAGTAATGTCAGCTAGTTAGAAGTGATTCAGTGACAGTTTCGTAATAAACTCAAGTTGAAAGATGTACACGTACAATATTTATGTTTGTGTAAATATTTCCTCAAGAAATATCAGAATTGTCATCTGAGATAATTAACCAAACATGTTTGGTGAGTAGTGAAAGGCTTTTTACAGAATATTTAGTGGGTGTATGAGTGATAAAAGTACAAGAGTGAGTAATCAAAAATCATAGTTGTGGAAGATCCAAAGTATGTGGTCATTGCATCTGGTATAATGCTTATTCAAAACCTTCTTCTTCCTTCAATGGATCTTTTGGCATTTTTGTGCAACAGAAACAGTAAGCTTTTAATGGTGGACTAATATCACTACAAAGATTCAAGAAAGTAATACTGTGGGCACATTCCAGTTCAATGAGAAGTAATTATCTGGGAATGCATATAAATCATTATACAAACATACATGTGTGTGTGAGAATACCTTTCTATTGGTAAAAAGGTAAATAAGTTATTGTATTCACATAATTAATATCTCAGTGTTTTACTTTGCATAAGTCTAAACAACTATTGGCAGTTTAAATTAATGTGAAGTTCTATCTATAGTTTGATTTATTACTCCTCACTGAGCTATACCAGTTTCAGGGAATTCCAACCCTCCACAAAATCAAATCCAAAGAATGAGACTTTGCTTCAAACAGTGATTGGTGTATTACATATTATATGTATGGTGTTTTGAAGTATCTTTTTCTCACAAAGTAATCCTAAATTTAATAAATTCTTGAAATTTCTACATAAATATTGGATTACTGTGTGAGTAAAAGCTGTAGATAGTGTTAGACTAGAATGTTGAGTATTTACAGGCAGTTTAATGTTTCACTAGCTTTATAAATTGATTATAAATTTATAATTCGAAAGTAACTTTAGTTCAACATAAAACGTGATGCTGTTTATATAAAACACTGGTATGTACTATATCAGTGAATGATAGTATAAATATATTTAGAAAATATTCCATCCTCTCATGTCAGTGTTAACGCATACCGTGTAACAGTCAATGACCTTAGGAGAGCTACAGAAATATATTAAGCTCATCTTAGAAAAACAGTTCCTTAAAAGCTGCATTGTGCTTGCGGATAATGTAAAAGAAGCGTACGTTGAAGAAGTAGTCTATAACCATAGTGTCTGTATGTAGAGTCGTCACTCCGTCAGAGCATTTGACCTTGAATTTAGCGAACAAAATATATAACTACATTTTTCAGACTGCTCTGACCGTGGGCAGGCAGTAATTCACTCAGTACCAGCACTGCTACACTATTTGTGTATGTGAACTGTTCACTGAATTGGGGCCATATTTGGTAGAAAGATTCGAGTATTAGGCATTCAAGTACTAATAAGATGCAGTAAGAATTTTGGTGGGTTCAAGTTATGACATTCAAGACTTTCTCAAACACTGACATTTACAGTTCAAGGACTTGTTATGGGTGCGAGTTACTGCAGAGGTTTTATCCGTAGTTGAATATACTACCTTTACCTGGTACTTTTTTATTGTATATTGTAATACTGGGATTTAATCTAAGTATTTTATATTTCTGAAAGAACTAATACTTTTCGAATATACTGTACATTTTATTATTATTATTTTATTTTTGACTATCTCAAGAAAAATGTTAACGTCTTTATCATTTACACAACTATTGTTTACTTCGATACCACCTAGTGTGTTCCCCAATCAAACATACGTTTGAAGTAAAAACGAGTGCCGTATATAAAAGAACAATAAAAAAAGATAGAGTTAACCTGTAGTTGTTCTTATTTCGATGCAGTTATCACCCACGTTATGAATTCGGAAGACTAACCCGAAAACAAGTTGATAACACTTTGTGACCAAACATCACAGTGCTCAGATTGTTTTTATACGAATATTACACGTGTTTGCAAAAAAATCAAAATCAGTACTGTCGTAATATGTCACATCACGCATTATTTTATTTCAACATAGAAATAAGAACATTTTTATATTCACATGAAAAGAAGTTACTTAATTTAAGTAGGTGAAATATATATACTGCTGCCCTCCAAAGTTTTAATGTTTTACCAGTTTTTGCATTGTTTACCGTCCAGAAGAACATTAATATCATGTATTTAATATTTCATCTTTTTTAGGAAATTTAAGAATAGAAGAAAAAACTGAAAATAAAAGTTTTTTATACATGCTCAAATATGGAGTCGAGACGCTAATTTTGATAAAATCTAGAATTATGGCCAACGTGTCTACATTAACTGTGGTGAGTAAACTTGAAGAAAACAAGAATGGAAGGGAAGAAAAATAAGTAGGGTCTGTCATGGAATGTAGACCAAACAAACATAAGTTGTGCCATATAAGAAAGTAGTACTAAACTTGCATTTTTAATATGTATAGTTTATACATATAAACAGGAGATGAAATATTAATGAAATTCGTCGTATCTATAAAAGTTATGGTCATACATTTCTCGTGGAACTAAGCAATATTGCACAATTTTCATGTGGTTTGAAATTTAATTATGCAGACAAGACTTAACAATCTATATAAGTTACCAAGAAAATTAAAATTCAGTTGTACGGTAAGTATATTCGCAGAGAAAAAGTCATATTGGAGTCGTTGAAATCTTTCGTAGGTGTGTGTGATTAGTATACGTTCACTCAATACGAGATCTGGACCAACCTCAAAATAAAGTATAAAAGTGGAGGGATGTCATCACCAAAAAAAAAAAGAAGTGAAATACGTGTGTTAAATATGTGTCGAAGACGAGAAATGATTATTACGCTTCATATTTTGCTCAAGTTTTAAGTAGTTTGTTTTTATGTTTTCTGAAAATTAAAACTTAAACAAAAACTATTACGTCAAAAATCCACATTTTTCGTATTTTTTTCTAATTTCCCATAAGACAAACTGAAAAGTTTACACGTGTCTGGGAAATATTTAAAGCTAGTAACAAAAATGAAATCTGTCCAGTTTTTATCAGCTGATTCTTGAAAATATGAAATTCACGAATAGGAATAAACAATAATCAAGAACTGTGTTGGGTTCAAATTTTATTTTAAAGTAACATTTGTAAGAAATCGAAATTAAATATTCGGTAACTAAAAAAAAGTAAAACTATTATAATTCGATTCGTTGCCTGTGGATACCAGCTTGCTACGGAGACCTACGCAGTTATGATGTCTGTTTTACAATCAATATTCATAAAATTTGAAGTTGCAGATACCCACTGTGTAATTTTTGTTGTTTTTTCCCCTCTATCTGTCGTCGATCCAACGCATGTTATTTGAAATAACTATGTAACACCTATTATAATTTTACAGAATTAGTGATTTTATGGTTTAATAAAGCGCGAAGTACTCATTATATGTACATGTGTGTGCGTGTGCTTCTAACTATTAAACTGTTCATATTGGTCGCATGTGATAGTCGTATCGGTAATGGTGAAACCGTGCCCGTTGATGCATTAATTGGGCATGGTGAATTGCAGTCGTCAGTGGAAAGCTTGTTGTGGAACGAGTGTATCTAGACTGGTGATATGCGTGCCAAAACAGAGGTATTTACTCTGTGTTTGTATAGGCTATAGCTGTTGCAGTTTATAGTGACTACTATAACAGATAATTTTACGAACTCTAAATAGTAGGTAGCATGGTATGATAAGAAAGATAAAAATATCGTGCTTTCTTCTCGTTTCGTCAATATAAATCGTATAATTAGAATGGCCTGTGCAGAAAATAAGTAATTTTCTTCATCAACACAAACCTAAGAAGCATTTAACCTTTCATAATTATAACTTATGCTGGGCCAATCGTTTTCTATTGTGGTCGTTCGCTCTGTATAGATCGCATAATCATGAACCAAGATAGTGGTTCATAATAGGGATCGCTAAAAACTGCACAAAACCCAATACTGTAAAACGTTCGGGTAAAAAATCACCTTAAGCAATAAAGATTCGGTTCAAATAACGCTTTAAAGCCTTTACTATTGGCTGCTAAGAGTGTACACATAAAAATGCAAAAAAGCAAGCATGTTAGACTTGTAAGGAAAGAAAATCCGCTCAAAACGGACCGTTTGTAATTATTATTATCTTGCCAAAAACTGCTTGGTTTATTGCATCCAAACCTTTTGTAGAATACTGAATAAGGTATTGCGAACGTCGTAGGGGTATTGAAAAGTCGATTTGTTTGATATGTATTTTACATAAGCTAAAAAAAAATCATAATTCTAGTGTAAAAGATGTTATCTTTACCCCTTGAGGTTAGCTTTCTTACAGACATCTGGTGTTCCTTTTAAAAAGCTTAAGTATATGGTGAAACAGAAATTACTAGTTAATAATAGATGACTAACATTTAGATACTGAATGCTTTGTACACTATACAATCAATGTATTTAGGAAGCAAATCCTCATATTATGTATGAAGCGAAGGAGTAAAAAAAGTAAATAAAAATACACAATATTAAATTTCGTAAATACTAAATAGTAATAACCATATCTGCCACCTGTGATTGGCATGATACATAAAGCTTTACATGTAACATTTCTGCTTCGATGCTTGGTAATATCGCTAAACAGGCCCAACCTCGTCAGGTATTCTTGTATTAAGAGCCTAAAACATTGTTAGTGGCGAGTGCCCAGTTGTTGACCTAGAGCAGAGTAGTTATAGCAGCTTTTTTGTAGTTTGCCTGTTACTCATAATTTAATAATATTTATTATTATTGGTAGAAGTTATTACATAATTGAATCCATTGGAAATAAAACCGTTTTATGTTTCCATTAAGATTGAAAATTAACAAAATTTTCAAGTTTAGGTCATCACTACTTGTTTTTTAGCCCCTCGGACTTACAACGCTAGAAACGGGGTTTCGATACCTGTGGTAGCTTTGTGTTTAACTAGAAATAAACAACTTGTTTGTTTTTTTATTCACTTCTCCCTAATGACCTTGTTTATTCGAAAGATCAACCCTTATGTGTGAGGCGTCGATTAAAGTCGTACACAATAAGAGTTTAAATTACAACTGTTTTTATAAAGACAGTAATTAATTTTAATTATCATGTTCTCCACTTTTTAATATCAATCACTACCCTAATTTAGTAAAGAAAAAAAAAATCATTATGCACCTGTTAAAAAATGGCATTCCAAAAGTGTTGAATCAGATAAACCCACTATCACTGGTGAGAATTTTTTATGTTGTGGAACGTCATGTTATAAATGTACGTGAAGCAAAACTTTCATTACAAAATGCTCTTCCAATAATGCATCGTTCGAAGACCATTAAATAATATTTTAATGGGTAAATATTTAGTTGTATCGTAATTATTACTGCGATAATCATTCTACTTAGACAAATGGATACAATGTATTAGCACTACAATAAAACGAGTTTGACGCGGGAAAAGATACCATCATTATTAAGATATTTCAGGACAGTGTACTTGTGAAAATGTGCAGTAACAACGATTTGCAGGCTCGTCATTTCTGTTCAGTGCGTGTACTGGGATGTCTTTACTCGTGATAAGGTGTGACTTTTGTAACCTGTTTCACTACAAAAATGAGGTTATCACCCACTGTTAACTGAACACAGTTGTGAGGTGTTTAGTATTGGTTTCGTGAGGTTTCACCATTTCAGTACATTCATTTGAAGAAAGTGTAATATGTATCTTAAACTTAGTTTACACGACCTATAAAGTATATCAATTGTAAGTGGATAGTGGCATTTTAAGTTTTAATTTTACAGTTTAAAAAACTACATATATATAATTTTTTCCATGTACAACCAACACTTATAATGTTGTAGTCTGAAATTGTTTTTGTTTTTCAAAATGTATATGTATATATGTTTGTATATGTACAAGTTTTGTGTTATGTTTAAAACTACCGGCTAAAGTACATTGTATCTATCGAAATTGCTGTATAATAAGATTCAGTATTTATGTATGTTTGTGTGTGTGTGTCACGTAACTCCTCTTACACCGCTGGTCACACACCAATATTTAAATAATACCGAAGGAATCCTCTCGGTCTCGAGGTTTGTACAAAGGTAAAATTTTTCACCACGCCCCTTGGGGAACCCGAATATTTCTCGACAACCCCTTCTCCTAAACTACTGGACTCACCAACTTCTAAGTTGTGCCTCTAGTCTTTCACCGCTAAATTACGGACGGCTAGCGCAGATAGCCTTCGTGTAGCTTTGCGCGAAATTCAAAACAAAACACAATATTTCTGTTGAGCTTAGCTTCTAAGCTGTGATGAATCTGTTTTTAGATATTGGTATAATTTAAAAAATAAATCAGACCATTATTTGAAATCCACAAATGCGAAATTGTATTGTACCATGCTAAATTTCTCCTTTCCTGTATGCCTCAACTCCGGTGGTTTTCTGATGAATCTGAGGGCTTATAAAGCAAAAAATTAAATTTCGGTACATGCAATTTCCAGAACACAGTTCATTGTGTAGCTTTGCGCTAAACAACAAACAAACAAAAACATTTTCCCATACTGTAAGTTTATTTTGTAATGTTTCTCATTATATCCATATTATTGCTTCTACCTAAAAATTTGTTGAAAATAGCTTAAATCTGTAAAAACATAATTTCTCAGAGGATATGTAAACTGAGATTTACACGACTTTTGCTTAATAACGTCGAACGAATACTCAAAATAAGGCGACCCCCCCCAAAAAAAAAAAAGATAAACTAAATGTGATCTTGTTGTCCTGTTTGCATTCTTACTTAACACGCACTGGTGTTACCACAACTTGTTATTTTTTAAGAATCATTTATACTGCTTAATTATTTCAAGCTTGTTTAACTTTAATATTACTGTTTAATTTCCTTAAATGCCGTCGTAAACGGCGTGGTACATGGCGATATGTCGATGAAGGCATTGTCATTTTCGTAATCTAATTTTATTACATGTAAAAAAACTTTATTTCGCTAATGTATTAAGAGTAATCTGTCATATTTCTTTTAGAATAATAAACTAAGTTGATATTAGTAAAGAAAAAATATAATTCCAGTACGGATCAATACGGGGGTAACCTAGAAATAACGTACATTCGTGTAGCGCAGTGTGTCGTTATATATCACCATTACATTGGAAGTGTCCTGTGTCAGAACATAAAACTGTGAAGTCACGTGATGTCTTTCCTTTATAGTACACTTATTTTGCCACTTGGATTATTTTCGTCAATTCTCAACAGGACTAGTTAAATTAGGGATGATTGTGTTTATATGCTGTATACTTCATCCTACTGAATTTAGTTGTGTAAAATAAATGCACATTGAAGATGGTATGTAAAAATTAGTGTTCTTTCTCTAACAGTTTGAATTAGCTGATATGTGAATGTGTAACTAATTTTTTTCTGGAAAGCGCCTTTGCCCATATTTCAATTTTCGTACATTTATATATTTGTCCAAACGTGAAGAAATTTGGTACTAAAACTCCCGAGTCTGTGTATTAATTTGAAATAATAGTCGTACAAGGTCAGCAGTCACTTTTCAGAATGATTTTACACGCACGTGTGAGAACATTTCAATTTCCTGTTCACTGTTACATGTTTGAGCCTTCTGAATGGGAAGTCTGTGTTTTTAAGTACGCCCCCGTGTTGCACTCATAATCTGAAGAACCCTGGGAAAAATGAGCTATTTATTAGTCGCCACGTAAAAACATATTCTGTGTGTATCTTTAACACTTTTTGAAACCAACCTTTTTCGGTGTTATGAAAGTTTCTACACATTTGCTATTAACTAAAGATAATTTTTATAATCAGTGAGCTAAACTATGTCATATAGAAAACATATTTCTTTAGTGCTCTTCTTTGACCCGTTTAGGTATTCGTGTAACTGTAAAAGTGTAAATATTGTAACAAAATACGTAAGCTAGGATGATTTAACGCGAATTTAAAACAATCGTTTAACTAAAGACAATTTTTATAGGCATGTATACGTAACTCTCCAAACCCTCTTTTCGTTCATATTACACTGTTGTATAAACTGGTAGAGGCTCCCAAAACAGGTTTGTTTAATCGTATAATTGGTGGAACTCATTTTTGATACCAGTATTCGTAATTGTGTATGTATAGGCAGTCTAGCATGGCGTGGTGGTTAGGATGCTCGATTCACAAGCATCCGGTTGGGGGACCGAAACCCGTCATCGAACCACTCGTCCTTTCAGTTGTGAGAGCGTTATGGTATGATCATCACTGCCACTATTCGTGGTATGCCTTTCCTCTAGTCTATCACTTGAAAATTAGGAACGGCTAGCACAGATATCCCTCGTGTAGCTTTGCGTGAAATTAAAAAAAAAATCAAGCCTACTTGTATTCGGTAATAACATTTTGCATGTATATAATTTGGGTAATAGTGTTTTTTTTAATGTTAATATAACTTAGTATTAGAGGTCAAATGAATATGTTTGACATCTTAAAAATAAAAGTTTTAATTTTCTTTAAAATTAAACGTCTGATGGTTTATTTGTAAAATGCTTATATGCATGTTAATCTTCTATGCAGCAGGTTTTCACAGGTATTTAAATTACTATGTTTGTGTGTGATAAGGCTGTGAAAGTTGACACTACTATCCATTCAGAAGTATGTCAATTAATGAACTTTGTAAGTAGTTTGACTGTAGCACAGGAAATTATGGGGGTGTGGCCAAATACCGTTAATATTATATAATATTTGTCTTCGTAAGTTATTTATCGCATACATACATACATACACACACACACACACACACATATATTTATATATATATATAACACTCAACAGACATAAAGTAATAACACTTGCAGATGAACAAGTTTCCACAGGCTTGGGCATGAAGTATCTGAATCTTCCAGTCTCGTGAGTATCAATATGATTTTTTGCAATACGGCTCAAGTCTCGCTTCCAAACCAAACCATATTTAGAGAAAATCAACCTTCCAATTGTAAATTGAAGGTATTGTTATTATATCTGTTGAGTGTTATGTATAGATAATTGATAAAGTCTGACCCCATTCATCAGCTTTTTATCAAATGTCCTTATTGTATGTAACGTAGTTAAGCACCGAAGAAACAAGAAAGAGCATGCTTTGTGTATCTATTAAAATTATTATTAATATATCAGTTTCCATAAAGTGCAGAGTTTTCGTTTTAACTTGCATATATCGCCATTGAATGAAAACAGTAAATAGTATTTAATGAACTTTGTAAAGATTTATGAGTGACTTTCTTGTTCGGAGAAAATAATCTTGTTTCTTGTATACACATGATTTGTACGACCGTTACTACGTGCTTCTTGTGTAATTTGACTATTAGAAAGATTTACTATTTGTTTGGATGAAATATAGTGTTTTATTATGGTTTGTACAACAGTTTCAACTTGCTTCTTGTATGATTTGGCTTGATTTGAAAGATCTTAATAATCTGTAGTTATTTTTATGAGAGACAAACTAATTTTATAATGTAAAAGAGGTATGATAAGAGGATCTTGTTGGATAACGACCGATATACGAAACAAGAGAACACTCAGGCTTATTGTTAATTATTTCAGAGATAAAATATTACAGTATGAACTTTGTTTTATTATATAAAACATGAAACATCTTAAATAAGGAACATAATATCCATGTAGGAATAAGAAATAATATAACATATAAGCATTTACGGAAAGGTTTTGTATCGATCGATAAGTCCTGTTAGTAATAGGTCAGTAACAGAATTAGGTGGCACTAACCATAACTGCGATTTAAACCTTTTAATTAGAAATAGAGTTGTGTTTTCATACCCATTCCTCCAAACTTTATTATGCACAAAATATATTGTTGGTCCATGACTCTTTATTACAGGGTCTTTAATAACGCATAAATGCAACTTGAAAAAAAATGCAATTAATATTTCAGTTAATTTCGCTAATTATTGCTCGGGGGTTCCCTGTGTAATTTACGTAGAAAATTTTACCCAGTTTCTTTTGGTATGTTTTTACACTGAGCATTTTAAAGGCAGGAACATAAAATCGTTCAGTACGTTGAATGTGGACCTCGGCGCTCGCGAACGTATAAAAACAAGTCGGTAATTTGAAGGTTAAGAAATATAATTTAAAGTTGGTCTGTTCCTCAATGAATATGAAATAGGATCAAAGAAATAACCTCTGCTATAAAACTGTTTTGTACAACCATAAAACAAACAAAAAAAGTCATATATATATATATATATATACACACACGCACACGATGTTTGTATCATCCCGAATATCTAAATCTGAATATCTGATTAATTTATACCGAAAAGTATGCGTCGTCATTTCGTTATAAAGTCAAGTTCGGATGTCGTGGGAGCATTGGGAAGCACGACAGTTGATGTAGTAAAGTATATATGTGTAATAATCGCATAAGAATATTTAAAATGAGGTTATAACAAACCCGTGCTTTTCGTGATTTGTGTCACTTTTCATACTGAAATGCTTGTAGCCTGTAGGTTGAATATTTACTAAGATATTTTGTGAGCTTTCTACTTAGATGACACAATTTGTACTAGACGCAACCCATCAATTGTTTGCGGTAGTTTTCTTGCCCTGCGCTTGAATTTTCCTTATTCTGTCATTTTCACGTATGCCATTTAAGCTACACTTTCTTGCAGACATTGTGTTAGATCGATAAATCCTGATGTATTTGC
>NW_013666248.1:389426-400960 GCF_000517525.1 Limulus polyphemus
AAAAAAAAATTAAGGCAGTCAGACAAACAAACACACGTTGACGTAACTTTATTTAATAAAACTACACGTAAAGTAAAAATAAATGATATTTATGATAGTGTATAGAGTTTGAAACAGTTATGAACGTTCAATGTATGATACAGTTTTACTAGTTGAAACAAAGAAACTCACAAAAACGAACCGAATCTAAGTTATTGCAAAGTAGAACACATGTAAAGTTGTAATGAAAGCAAACGTAGCTGAATATGGAGAAACGTCTGAATGCCTGTCCACAGTGATAAGCATATGGTTTTGAACGAACTGCGCATGCGTATTTTAAACCTAAATAAGTCAAGAAAGCCCATAGAAATTGTATTTAGTGTACTTTTTTTTAGGAAATTACAAGCGTGTTATGTGTTTGTGTGAAATACTTTGCAAATAAAAAACCTAAAATTTAAATCGAAGCCAGTCGTCACATGATAACGACATTTGTGCTATCGTATATTATACTCGTTGCATTAAAAAGTTTGACTAAGCATAAAACAGGTAAGATTTTTCTAAATGGAAAAGACAATGTGCAACCTGAACTCCTCGGACAAAGGCCTTTCTAACGACATGAGATTTATAGCGTTTTTTCAAGAAATGTGCGAGAAACGTTCTGGACAGACAAACGCAAGCGTATTATTTATATAGATGTTTTTGTTTTTTATTTGCTAACCCTAAGTCTCATGTGAATACTCAAGTTTACGCTTAACAAAGTGTCATCTTCATTGAATATAGTTGTTTTCCCTGTTAGTTCTGCTATTTAAAATGATCTAACTGAACCGATTTCGGGTTGAATAATTTTAACATCAGACTGGTTGGTTTTATAACTATAATATAATCGTAAATTATTCAAATTTCCGATCTAATATAAGTTAAAATTCAGATTTAAATAAACTACCAGTTTAAGAAACAACGGTGTTGCTTTCATACACATTGGATCATTGCTAATCAGTAATGTTTGTTCTTCAGTAGTTAGCAGGTAGAATTACATTTGGTAAAGAAAGGGCCGTTGAACAAACACGAGTTATGACAGTTCTATAGAACTTAACACTAATGATCTAACGTTGTTAATAAAATGTATGCTTTTAGTTTTTCATAATAGTAGAAGTAAAATGCATCGATTGGTGTAGTAAATGCGGCAGAAAAGCTTATTACCGTATTAGATGTTCCGTTTTGATACAACACCCACATTTTAATGCAAAAATACCACCTATAACTTGTATCTTAGAACAGTTAAGAAATTTTAGAGATAAATATTCGGGAAAGGTTTGAGAGAAATATAGACCAGATATGCCTCATTTATTTCAGACTGTTCTGATTTTTTCATTCAAACTTAACCAACCTTCCAAATTTGGAAGATGTGTGTATTATCGTTCAACAGTTTATGATGCTACAAATATTATCCAACAGAAATGACGTAGATAGTTTGATCCATAGTTATTTGTTTTACAATTGAGCCTGCACACAGTTACCAGGGCGCTGCCTGCCTACAAACCTGAAGCAACAGTTTGCCCTTGAGCCTACTATTGATACTTAGGTTCGGTTGTGAAAGATGGAACTTGGTGATGGTCTGTTTAACACTGGTACGCTACAGATATTTTGTTATTTTTGTATATATATATATATATAAATGTGTGTGTATTAGAAAACTAATTACAGATAAAATGACCATATGCTAATTTCGACTGGGTGTTGGTTGAGCATTTTAATTTGAATGAGTCACTGACCCAGCTTGAAGTGGCCTGTTATCTATCTATCTAGCCCGTGGTGTTTAGCAGCTCAGTTGGAGTTTGCGCCATACATTTTAAACACATGTTTCAATGTTAGAGAAACGTGCTGCGTTAGTCGAAACGCACCTCCATTTGTTGTTAAAATTAGATAGGGGAAAAAAATTAAGTGTAGAATAAGGATTTTGTAAAATGTTATAAAAAAACCTTAAACCACCCTCACTGTGAGTAATGCCCCCCAAAAAATTTTGAAAGTTTGTCACGTAAATATGTTACACAAACTAAACGTTTCAGACAATTTTGAAGCAGAAAATTGGTAAGACTTTTAACAAAATATTTTACTAGCACTAAGATAATTGCTTATTCATCTGGACCTTTCTTTTTTTATATACAGTCTTCTTTGACCCTTTATTGCACATTGTAAAGTACAGGTGACAAATCCATATTTGTTGCTTAAAACATATACAAATACTTCAGCTCTGTAGTTCAATGCTCTTACTTTCAGATAACAGTCTAAATAAACCATGGAATTATTTGTATTTGTTCCTCAATTGAACATTGTTACTTCTGTATAACGCACCCATTTATATCTTACTAAAATGTATTTCAAAGATAATGTACCCCCACTCCACCTAAACCGTATTCTCATATACGTGCGATAAAGGGTTAAACTCCTTACGTTCGTCAACCATAGAAATTGAACTAATCTTAGTTGTTGTTTTTACGCAGTATATACCTTTTAAATATATACTGTTTTGCAGACAATTTAGACAACACAACTTTATATTTGCTATGATAATTATAATTTTGAAGACGGGTAAAATACGACTTTGCTGGCGATAGTTGTTGTGACGTCATGCAGAATGAATGTATCAGAACGCGAGTCGAACACGCGACGTGGGAGACAGCATGACTCATGGCTTTTGTTACCAAGTGCTGAATCGGGGATGGATCTCACTGGAGGTCGTCCCATGGCGCATGATGTGTGTTTTGGGCAAAGACTGAGCAAGAAAAATTGCATTGCGTTTATTTCGTCTGAATAGATATATCAGTGAGTGATGGTTCAAAAAACTAGCGTTTATATTCTTACAATTTAGTGAACTGTCAAAGGGAGAATTTTAAGAAACTGATTACTAAATACAGAATAAGTTTTACTTTTTCCAAAACCATTAGTGATGATAATGTTTTACTGCTATACATGATATTGGCAATAATTTTAAAATATTTTATAATGAAAGGAATGAGAATTGATTAAGTAATCTCAAAGAAGGCATAAGTTCATGATAGAAGTTTGGCTGTATGGACTTGGAACACAATTTTGGTGCACTTTCTAAACAATACTTATTAGTTAATATGGGAATAATATTAGATCGAACACAGTATCATCTTACAACTAAAGCAGATGGGCATTATAAACCTATCTTTGAAATAATGATCGTTAATTCAGTATTTCTCATTTTATCCAAAACTTTGATTTAATAAGTTTCCTGATAATATTTTATAGAATTTTAAAAGTTAAGATCATAGGTTCCTAAACTGTGGTTTACCAATTACTGGTGGTCCACGATCTCCCTTGAGGTGGTCCACAGAAATGTTTTGTAATTAAGGAAAGGAGGAGTTTGTAGATCCTGGAGTAAACCTGACACTTGAGATGTTAAAAATTCACTAGAAAAGTGAAAAGGTATATGTTATATGGCTTTTGAGTTAAAGTAGGAATATGTATTTTTTACTTGAGAGTTTGTGCACATTGTAAAATAATGATATGAACTACCTGCTTGCTGGTTTTTGTACAAAAAAGAAGAATGACACTTATTTGAGCTTTCTTTTGAAAGAACTTTAAGGTCAGAGTTTAAAAGAAATCCACTATTAGAGTTTTGGATTCAGAGAACTGGAGACTACCCAGAACTACCTAAACATTCAAGATTTTATTTAAAGTGTTTTGAATTATAAAATTTTGTGAACTTTTATGTAAAAATTTTTAAACAAGCTAAAAGTTAGCAATTTTTGTAACAACCGATGTTAAAATGTTCATGAGATTTCAAATATAATTCAGCATTTTTGTATTTATTAAAGTTGCAATTATATTTTAATTTTACAATGCACTGCAGAGTTTTCCTTAGAGAAACTATATTTGAATGTTGTTACATCACTTTCGAGGTTCAAAGGTTATTGTACTCACAGGTACTACATGTACAGCCACCAATGTAATGTGAAATGGTGAAGTAAGTGGTGCTTAACCTATTTTGTTCCCACTGCACTCTTCTGGTAATTAACACACACATTAGAATTTCATCTAGCCCACTTTTAGGTATATTCATAAATTTCACTTGAACTAACCTAGTATTTATACATTAAGTGTTTTGTGTTAACACACCGATACTTATACAAGTTACAATTTCCATTTATGCCCAGATTGTTATTTAATCAAAGGGGAAAGAAAGGTAAATAGTTTTCAGAATAATTCTTTATTACTATCAATTTATCAGCTTTTAAAGAGGTAACTATGTACATCAAAATGTATTACAAGAATGTACAAAATGGTTTATAATAACAAAAGATGCATCTATTTACACTGATAATCCCATACAAAGTTTGCCATATTTTATTTAAAAGTATGTTAAAATATTTTACATCATAAATGAGTTTTAGAAGTGTTTGTTCTAATACAATTTGCATGTCACTGTGGTATTTTAGAAATGTACAACATTCCATGTGATTTAGTCAAGGTTTAAAAAATCTAGTATTTAATATTTTGGAATTTTAATTTCATAATTGCTTGAATCTAATTAACATTGATTAAAAATTTACTTCTGGTAGAAGAAATACAGTACATGATAATGTTAAATCAAAGTGTGTTTTGAAACTTGTATGATCTGTGGCTACTAAATAATTGGTTTCACATACATGATTCATGCTGAAACATTGTGCAATTTTTAATAACATACTGTAATCTATGGTTACTATTAAGCAGTCCCATGGTGGAACAGTGGTAAGTCTACAGATTTACAATGTTAAAATCAGGGCTTAGATTGCCCTCAGTGGACCCAGCAGATAGCTCAAGGGGGCTTTGCTATAAGAAACACATACACACTAAGCAATCAGTGCTTTTTAAGAGTGTTCTGCTACTTGTATACTTATATTTTGAGTTTTATTGCCTTTAGCAATAAAACTACATCCTTTCTCCTTATACATCTTGTAGATACATTACACTAGAATTATACTTTGGATGCAGAGATAAATTCTAGTTCATTTCTTTTTAAGTGTACTTACATGCTGAGTTTTCCAGCTTTTAACAATAAAACTGCTTTTACACTTACTGTACAGTTTCCAGAATAATACTTCGTGGATGTAGAAAGTCTAGTTCATGATCTAATGTTTTGAATTTTCTAACCTTTTAACAGTAGAACTGCCTCCTTTCTTCTTATATTCTTATAGCTCCCAGAATTCTACAGAGAGAGTGAAAAAATCTAGTTCACATGACTTATAAGTTTACTACATTACTCGTGTCTTATGTTAAAATTTCCTTTGATTCACAGCAAAACTACATGTATCCCCATCATTCTTGTGTACTACCAGCATTTTTATTATACAAAGAAAGGAAAGAAAAATGTGTATACATCATTTACTATTCTGTTTGAGAAGATTAAAATATGAATAATTTTCAAGTAGGCAAAAATTTTCCTATGTAAGCACACTTACGTTCTGTTTGTGTACACGTGCAGTATTTGTATTAGTGAAGAAAATCCATTATCAGAATTTAAAAGTAGATTTTTCTCTGTGTTTAAGATTTTTTTCTGCAACTTATTTGTAAGATTGTGTTGAAATTCAATGTGAATGTATGGTTGTAGGCATTCTTTGTGGAGCTTTCAGGAGTTAACAAGTTCCAGAATAAAAGTTGTCATTATTTTTTACCTGGTTTGTGCAGTATTTTGTACCACACCCTGCTTTTCCCATGTCAGATGGGTGTGGATAATGATTGAGCTTAGGTATTGCTGTTTAAATGACATGCATGTTACCAAATAAGGCTAAACTTCACTAACAGTAACTGACCTTCACATATGTTATAAAATGAACCATTAGTGCTTGTTGCATTGCAGCAGGTAAATGTATCTTTAGAATCACATTTCTGGAAAATTTCTTAACATACAAATTCAGCTGTTTCTCAACCATCCTCATACATTTTGTGAGAAATACTGTGACATTTTATGGAAAGCAGCAACATGATATATTCCTATGTTGTTGTTTTTTTTGTGGACAGCTCAATTAAGACAGAACATTGGTGGCATGACAGAAATCAGTATCTACTTATATAAACAACATCTGTTAAAGTTTTTGCATATTTCTAAAAGATTGTAATTTGTGTCAGTGATAGCAGCATTTGATATCAAAATGTCAGTGGACTCGTGTGCTGAGGTCTTAAAATTGAAATATAATTTTTATATATAGCACCATGCATTTTCTAATTTTCACATTATGTTTTTAATCTTATAACATTCATGTGCTCAAAATGTATAAACATATAGTTTCTTAACACCCAGTAAAATGTTTTATCAATACACTAGTTGAAGGGGTCTAAACATATGAATGTCAAATTTACTAATAATTTATCACAGAGATTGACTGTATGTCAATACTTGAGTGTTTTTATCAAAACTTTTCGTAGTAGGTTAAAATAATGGCTAAGACATTAGCAATAGCACTGTACTTATTGTATTGTATAGTGTTTAGATATTAATTGAAAATATTAGTGAAGTGTGTTTACCTGTAATAAAATAACTTAAGGCTGTTTATATTTCATATGTATTTTTTGAAGATCAAAGGCAAGAAGAACTGAACTAGTAGATATTTAAGATAAACTTAGTATCAAAAACATCAATTCAGACTTTTTTAGCAGCATGTATTTTGTTATATTAAGAAAATGAATAAATTTATTGATCATTTTTTGATCATAAATAGTAGGTCAAACTTGTAAACAATATATTTTGGTTTCACAAATGTGTATCAAGTTAGTGTTTTTGAAAAGAACATTTTAAACTTATCACTAATAAGTTCTAATTTTGGAAAAGGAACAAATTTATTAAAATACTATTTTGCATCATTTGAAATAAATGCAAACCTTTTTTTAACAGTAGATTTAACATGATTTGTTTCTTTAGTGAAGGAACAAATGTAGTAGGCTTTTGTTTTTGATTGGTTGATAATAATTTATGAATGAAAGTTTATATTCAACTATCATTTCTGTTTAGATATGAGTTAATATCTAGAAAAAAATCAGTGCTCGAGCACCATGTTTGTGGTTGCTATGGATACAAGAAGCAGGATCAATCCTCATCTTGGTGGGGCTACACCAATGAGTCCAGAGAGTGCCATGGCCTCAGATGTTTTTGACCAGTTTCTGTCAGCGGGTACTTTCAAAGCTACATTGTCGACATATCGTTACCTGTGTGAAGTGCTTCGAATCAAGCCAACAAATTACTCAACATTCTACCCAAAGTTAAAGGCCAAGTTGCGTTCTTGGAAGGCAGCATCTTTGTGGTCAAAGCTAGACAAAAGAGCTAGTCATAAGTGTTATAATCGAGGAAAGGCATGTCCAAATACTAGGGTAAGTAGTACATCCATGCATCTCAAGTTGTTTACACTCAAACAGTTAGTGACCTAGACTTGTGTGGCTTTCCTTAGTAGTTACTGAATAGGAACAGTATTTGCACGTGTAAGATAAAAGTCACTGCAGAGTGTCAGCATCTGGGGTTTGTCTTCTATGTATGTGCATGTAGGTCAGTCTAATATATCAGAAGAAATGAAGTACATTGTAGTTTTCAGTAATGACATTAAACAAATTTTTGTAATGATTGTTTTATAAAAACATTCCATAATTATTATTAAGAGTATTTTATTTACAAAAATGTTCCATTATTTTATAGTCTTTTTTTTGTTTAACTTTGTATTTCTTGATAACTCAATGAGTGAGTTGTGGGCTATGTTACAAGTTATTTGTAAACAATACAAGATATCAGTAGCTTTGAAAATTTTTGAATATATTTTTAATTTAGAAATGAAAACTATTCAGCTATAACAAAAATGTAAAATATTAGCATAAAACCAGTTTAAGTGTATGATAATTTTTGTGGTTTTCTTTGTGCAAGCTACATATACCAATTGAAATTGCATAAGTTATAAATATACTGTTTATCAGTGAGCTTAAAAGTAGGATGTTATTAAATATAATCATTAAATAAATGTGAAGCTTTTTTTCATTGAAATGTTAGCCAGCATATTAATAAAGGGAAGGGAAGTCCAACAAACAGTTTTAAAAATAATATTCTTATTAAGTGTTTTCAACTGGAAGCTAAATATTTTACACTGGAAACATTGTACTTGCAGTACAAAGCTGATGAACTCTCGTATATTCAACACTTTTCATGTCTTTTGAGAATATTATAATTTCTTCAGTGTATTAAATCGTGAATTTAATTCATTTTCATAGTTGCCATTCTCATGTAATTACACATATAGTATACACCACACTGATTTGTTCCAACATTTTTTTATTCATTAGGTTTCATTATTAATGTTAATTTTAATGTAATTTGGCCTTCCTCAGTAATCATAGTAAGGTATGTTTTCGTTGAAAACTACTGTTGCAATTTTACTTGGAAACATCAATTTCAACTCATTGTTGGAAGTTATCATCAGGGTGAATTCCTTTGAGTTAAACTGCTCTTTTTGAAAACATTATTCACGAGATTGTATTAAAGTTTGTTTTTAATTAAAATAAAATAAAAATAGTTTCTAAGAGTTACAATGTAATTCAAGTTAATCTATATAAATAGTACTGTCTGTCCATGTAACTACTTCACCCCCTGTAGATGGATCTTCACCAAATTTGGTATGGAGGTTCATTGGGTCCATGGGGAGATATATGTAACCTTGTAGTTTCACATTTTCTGTTTTGCAGTTTTTATGAGAATGTTTTACAATTACATATAAGGAAAGCAACTTTTTATGTCTTAAGATAGATAACCTTTCATTAATCATGAATTTACAGGGGATGGGTACTCCAGCTAGTCATTTAATATTCTAACAATTCAAGTTGATAATGTCATGGAACATAAAATTTATAAATTATAAATTTTTCTTTTTAGAATGAGGTGTGTGTTACTTTAATTAAAATAGTATAATGATATGATCTTGAAACAGGAAAGCTCTGGTGGTATTAGGGCAAAATACTGTTGTTGTGATTGCAATTAATCACTAGAGTTGATTTACATCCTAAGAATCTTGTAATTTATATGCATTAATTGTTAAAAAGACAAAAATTCAAAGCTCAAAATAATATAAGATTTTTGAATAAAAACCTGAAAGTGTAGTTTTTGATCTCATGCTTTGCATAACTTCGAGTGGCTACTTTTGAATAAATACAATTGAAACGTGTATTAAATTTCGTACCACTATAATAAACAGTAATGTTTACACAGTATAGCCTTATCTGTTAATTTGTGATGAAAAGGAAGTTCTTGAGTATTAATTAAAATATTTGAAAGAATCATTAACTTTGCACACAAAAATGTCTGAAACTTTACATTGAAATGTTTCTGTAACAGACATATATATATATATATATGTAACTAATGGTTTTCTACTTTAATGGTAGTTGAGCAAATATAACTGTCTTTCTACTGTTTTTGAAGTTTAAGTATCAAAACTTAGTAACCTAAATTTTTAATTGATATATTGAGCCAAAAAAACATGTATTATGTTTGTAATAATCTTAGGTATAAATATTTACCTTTATCCTATTAGTTCTTCTAATGCATAAAAGAAAGAATGCACACAAAAAAAATTGAAACTGAACAAGTTTATGAGTAAAATGATTTTTAGATATGAAAGTTACTTTAAGCTTACCAGTATTATTAATGATAAAAATTGATTCTCTCTCTTTTCTTGTTTATAAATAGGTACTAATCATTGGGGCAGGACCCTGTGGTTTGAGGACAGCCATTGAAGCACAACTTCTCGGAGCTAAAGTAGTAGTAGTTGAGAAAAGAGATCGCTTTTCTCGTAACAATGTGCTTCATCTGTGGCCAATAGTGATTCATGATCTCCGCAACCTTGGAGCCAAAAAGTTGTTTGGGAAATTCTGTGCAGGATCCATAGATCACATAAGTGAGATTCATTTGTTTTGTCTATAGTTCCTGAAAAAAGAAGTCTGCCATATAAATAAGAGAAATATATGAATGAGTTAATTGTGGAGTATATGAAGTGAATAAATAGTATTTTATACGTAAGGATTAAATATTTATAAACAAACATATGTTCTGAATATGAAATTTAATGAAGTTCACAGAACAACAATAGTGATTTTTAATCCAAATTGCAGATGATTGTGATGTTGAATGACACAAAAACAATACTAAAAGGTATTACAAATGAATGAGGTTATTTTCAAAGAAATTTCCCAAGTAAGATTCAGTTTTCAAGTAATGGTGTGAGAAAGAGTTTCCAACATTAGAAGTTTGAGTTACTGTAAGTGACATAATTCTGGTTTCTAGGTAAATTTTAAAATGTATACATATATGTTAACATTTCAGTCCTCTTACCTTGTACATCTTGATTAGTAACTGAAAGTCTAACATTGAATTTCTGACAGCTACAATAAAGCTTTATAGGGATTCTGTGCATTATAATGTAATTTAGTAATGCGTAGATGTACAAGTCTGATGTTGCTGCATACATTCTCAAACTATACATGTGAGATGTCAGGTGATTGAAAGTACACAGTTTTGTGTGTTGTGATTTTAATGTACGAAAATAGTAAATTTCACTAGCACTATGGATTTGTGAGCTGTAATTTAGCTACTGTAAAAATAATTTATTGATTCGTTCAATTTGTCAAGTATATACAGAGTTGAGTACATTATATTAAAACAATTTTGAATATAAAAATGAGCAAATCACATGACAACACAGCTGATATAAAAGTATGGTGGAATACCATAGATCAGAACTATAATTTGACATTATTTGATGTTTCATAGGTAGTGTGATGCCACCAAAAATTTATTGTTTTGGTAAGGATATGTAACAACCTTTTCCAACACAAAATATTCATATACACAGTTCATAAAGGTGTGTTCAGCTTGGGAATTTAGAATTTCCAAGATGGATATTCCCAGTACTTACTGGTTTGAAAAGAAAGGAATATAGATCAACTTGGGGCTCCAGGACCATTGAGAAAGAGACCTGTAACAAGTCACACCCCAGCTGTGATAAACAAAGTGTGGCATTTTGTAACAAGTGAGAATCAACTAATAGAAAAATCAGTGGCAAAATTGTGCATTGCCCCCAGGTAACAGTGTGAAACATAATCAAGATAAAGCTTCCAGTCATACCTCTTATTCAGTCATTGTATACCTCAAGCAGCTGGAGGATGAAATTGGTATTCATGCTATTCCATACAACGATATACTGGTCAAGTTGCTGGATGCAGCAACTCTGAATAGCTCTGTGATCAGACTGTTGAAACTGACACTGGGTTTACCATTGTAAAAGACTATCATATGGTTGTTATGTTCAAAGCACACCACTCCTAACTGAACAATTTTCCACAATCCATCTAGTGTACAAGGATGTTGGTTTGGCAGCTACAGCTTATCCTGCTCAAAGTGGCCCTGTTGCTTGGTGTAGAAGTTCATGAAAATGTTACCTTTAAATCTCTTATTGAACCTCCTGAAAACCTATCTAGCGAAACCACAGCCAAGGGAACGGGCTGATTTTTCAAAGCCC
>NW_013666248.1:401923-404430 GCF_000517525.1 Limulus polyphemus
CACAGACACACAATGATAGATAAATTTATTGTTAGACAAAATGCTGTGTGTGTGTATATATATATATAGATAAACACAAATAAGAAAAAGAGAGACAGATGTTAAATACTGTTTAAGAAGATTGTGTTTGTTTTCATATATACCTTGGAATAGTTGAAAAGTTGGGTGTTGTATTTTGTATTTAGAAAAATAGTATTACTTCTTCATATGTGTGTGCGTATATATATTATTTCAGCTTTTATAATTGAACATAGGTGTGTTCAACTTTCACTGATTCTTTTTGTTTTCATTTAAAGGAGTTGGGTGGCGGGCTCAAGTGCTACCTCCTGACCACCCTGTTTCACAATATGAGTTTGATGTGCTTGTTGGTGCTGATGGAAAACGTAACACTCTAATTGGTAAAGTATTTAAATTTCTATTTGTGTTTGGTGTGCTGCTATAAATGCTGTGAGGAAATTGATTTGACATTTAGGATTGTTCACAATCTGTGGTATAAATATACATACCTAACCACCTTGTTCATAGCCATATCTATGGCTTGTGACTATATAGGTCATAAGCTTTGGTCATCTCATTTTGTTTCAGTTGGATTATTTACAAGTAACTTGGCCCCATCTGAGTTTTTTGACGTAAAGCTTCAGTGGACAAAATGTGTGTATTTATTTGACTGCAGAAAAGTCCGGACTATTGATTATTGTTTTGAGAGTGGTACAGCTTTTAGAAATGGTACAAAGCCTGTCATAAAAGATTTGCAATAGCTTTATAGTGATTACAGTTTACGGGTATAATTGTAAGTTAAACATCTGGAAATCATAGAAGAATGCCAAGATTATCCGTGTTTACTCATGCTAATGTGCTGACATTACTGTATCACTAGAAATTAATGTCATTGTATGAACCAAATGTCAATAAGGTATGGCTTCATCAAGACAAAGCCTTCAGGCACACGTTTTAATCAACATGCCAGTTCCTTTTCAAGATGGAAAATGAAGTTTGAATCTATGCTGTACCATTATATTAAACTTTCACATAGAACACTTGGTAGTGCAAGAAGGGGCTATAAGGCCTAGTTACTCACTCTTGCATTGATACCATTGATTGTGAATGCCCCTCTGTGTTGCATGATGATAATTTAGGATAACAAAATTAAATGCTCATATATCTTATCTACCTTCTTTTAAATATAATGCCAAGTACTTTTTATTCTTATTATATGTGTGTTCATGTTGTTGTTTTTTAATTAAAAACTGAGATTGAGTCTGATTCATTCCCATCTTTACTATATATGTATATATATTAGAATGACATTGTAACTTTAAAGTCAAAGTACATGTTACTTAAGAGTTTGAAGTGAAATGTATTAAACACTGTAAAATAAAAATTCTCAAAACTAGAAATCTTTTGGAAATAAATATTTATGTGTGTTTGTTGTTTGATATTTAAATACTTAATAAAGTTTCTATCAGTTGTATAAATTGAAGAAAGTACGATTGGTGTTACAGTTTTCTTATTAGTAAATATCCATTTTCTCTGTCTGAAGTACTTTTAAAGTATTTGAAAGTTTTTCTTTCATCTTTTTACTTCCTAAACCAGCTCAAGGAATATGTTAATCAGCCCAGTCATTAAATTTAATACCTCAGCATACTATGTACTTGTTATTTTGACTTTCTGATTTGTACTCGGAAACTAAAAGAACCCTTGATATTTGTTTGGTTTATTTATCAGGAAAAAGTTACAGTAAATATAATATATTTTTACATAAATTAATGGAACTGAGAAAAATATTTGAAAATAAAAAATATTAATTGTTTTTAATACTTACTTTGAAATAATTTAAGTACCTTAGTTAAAATGATGATTTTTAAACACAACATTTGTAAATGGTTGCAAAATATCTGTTGTAGTGCAAAATAGTTTTTTAATTGACTTAGTTCTGAACTTGTAGACTTGTTGCTTAAACATCTGTCTTTTAAAAATAGTGTTCCATGGAGAAATGAGTTTGTATTGTTTAGTACTCTGTTCAACAATGAATGCACCAGTAAACTCACAATTAAAGAAAAAGTATTTATTGTAGAAAACAGTCTGTATATATTTTTACATATTAGTTTATCCATGTTATGAGTCTTAAAAACAACTTGTAATGTTTTTATAAAATTAGAACACTTACAGCTTAACATATTCACCATTAGTTTAAGTATACACATTTTATAAATTATTTTACATTTTTATTTTCGTATTTGAACAAAAAAAGATTAATGAATTTTATGGTATGTTTTGCCAGTTTAAAAATATATTTTAAGGTAAAAATATCCATCTCAAACATTGCTAATTTTTTTAAGATAAATGTTTTTGTTTTCTTTCAAGTTTCAGCGAAAAGTATATAGAGGTAAAATAGCAACTACTATCATTATTAGCTTTATAAATATACTTTAATATTCTCATGTTTTATTCTTTTTATGATTTTAACAGGAAATGTTGAGGAGTAGTAATCCATTGTTTCAACAGCT
>NW_013666248.1:404960-429221 GCF_000517525.1 Limulus polyphemus
AAACAGGAAGGAAATTGGAAACCAGATTCACAGAACACAATAAAAAACTGTGCCATGTTTTCTACCATTGCAACTCAAAAAACCAATAGTATATCTATTAAAAAGACAGTAATTTTAAATAAAGAACCAAACATAAACAAACGAAAAATCAAGGAATCCATCTTAATTGAACAAAACAACCTTACTCTAAATCAACACCCAAGGATGCCATGATATCTCTTCTAAGTTGTGCAAAAGTATCTGGTCATGTGACCTCTTTGTTCCATACTGTGTGTGTGTGTGTATATATATATATTTCTGTCAGTGTAAACTACTTGTACCTGATGATGACAAAAACTTGTCAAAACGTTGTACATTTACTGTTATGTAAAACTTATATTAAATTTTTTCTTCATTACCCATTCAAGCCATCTCCAAGCATTAGTAGATATACTTTGTTTATTATTTCAAAGTTTTTATTGTTTTGAAAACGTTTTTTTATAACTATGAGATAGATTATGTACATGTTTAGTTAAATCTCTGTGTGGGTATTTGTTTTATATTTTGGAATAATTTACAGTTATTGGAAATTGCACTTCGTAATTTTTTTTTTTGTCATCAATTGAATAGCATTTGCTTATTTATTTAAAATAATTATGCTGATAAAGAACTGTGAGTTCAAAATTAATGTATAAGTAAGGAAATTAGGATATTTAGAAGCATCTTAACATACAAATTAAAATCAATAAAAGCAGTCAAAATAGTACACAATCTTTGTTATCATCAAGATTTAGTAGAGTAGTTTGGAAGAAACTTGTCTTTTCTTTTAGTAAATTTTTTTTGTAGTAAACTAACATTGTAAGATTAAGATATGTGTTGAAATGAAAGATTGCATCATAATATTTTGACAAAAGAAAGTATTATTTTTCGTAGAATCTATATATAATTTTTTTTTAATTTTGCCATTCTTGTACCAAATCCAAAATCAAGATTTTCATGTGTTAATAAACCTCAAATTCTTTATTTATTTTCATAATGATTTCACTGCTGGTGTTTCAGTATGGTTCATCTTGTATGTCATAAAACATCACAATATTGACACTTATTGTTGAAATCAGTTTAGTTGTTGTTTAGCCAAGTTGGGTGTATCTCTTTGTTCTGTTGTCTTATTTTAGTGATTAACAGTGATGAAACCAGGTTGAGGATGAATAATCTGTTTGAATTTATTTATGAAATGGATGTTTTTAGTGTCAATAGCTTTTATGTGGTGTGAGGACAGCAGATATGAAATTTAAAAAAGGATGGTGAATACATGGATGTTTATAGAAAGTGAAAAATTCAATTTAAAATCAAACATTAGTAAACAACTAAATTTGCATCAGGCATAAAACTAACTTTATGCCACTTTGGAGTGGCTTATCTTATTGGTAAATGTTATAAATGTAGTATTCAGGATACTTATTGCTTTGTAAAAATTAATTTTTTTTTCCAGGACATGAAGGAGCACACTGGAATTGACCTGGAAAATATTGTGTATTATAAAGATGACACCCATTATTTTGTCATGACAGCAAAGAAACAGTCACTTTTAGAGAGAGGAGTGATTCTTAATGTATGGACACAGTCCTCACTTACTTCAGCACTGTTTTATTATATGGTTTATTCAATAAGCTAGTAGAAATTTTAGTGATTGGTTTAATATCTGTCATTTCCTCTATAATAATCAATACTTTTTTCATTGTAAGAGTTTGTATAAAGTATCCTTAACATTTCAAGTAATAGCATTCTAAGAGATTAACAAAATGTAGAAGTTAGTAGGTAGCAAAAGAAAGAGCATGGAAAGTTTCATGTTCACAAAAGTTTTGACTTACAGGATTATAGTGATACAGCAAGACTTTTGGCTCCAGAAAACGTAGACAGAGAATCACTGATGGAATATGCTCGAGATGCTGCTGACTTTTCCACGGATGGTCAACTTCCAGCCCTGGATTTTGCTGTCAATCATTATGGCCAAGCTGATGTAGCAATGTTTGATTTTACATCAATGTATGCTGCTGAACATGCATGTCGTGTACTGGAGAGGAGGGGTCACAAATTACTACAGGCATTAGTAGGAGACAGTCTTTTAGAAGTTAGTATGATTTATTATTGGTTACCCTATTACTTGTTACCAGCTTTTTTTTGCAACAAATATTACTTTTTTTTTCACGTTGTTATAAACTATTTTGAAAATATAAATTTTGTTTTGAACCTAGTTATAGCTTTTTTTTTTAGTTTATTTTAAAATTTTAGTGAAGTATCAATGCATAAAGAATATTCAAATATATGTGGAGGGAGATAAACTTCAACTTTTACTCTTTCATTATCACCCATTTTTTTGGTAACATAATTCAACATATTTTCATTTGAAAAACTTGTACATGATCTGTTCACAATATTTTGTCCTTTAAGCACTTTTCCCTGGGGTGCCTTATTATTCTCACATTCCTGAAGAGTTATATGATTTGTTCAAGTTAATTTTAAATCTTTACCATCTGTTTTTCCATATTTGTTGTACAAAAGCTTTGACAGATGATTTTATTTGTCTGTAATCTTCTGTAAGTAACTGGTTCAGTCAAATCTTGTGTTCAGGTCTGTATTTTTATTATTTTCCAGAGCTTTGTTGTTTGTTTTGGCCTCTTCTCACAATCATCCTCTGTCATCTGACTTCAGAACAATTGCTTTTATGGGTAGTCTTCTGCCATCCTAGTTTTTGGGTTAATCACTTTCTCTTACTTATAGCTGCCTTCACCTTTTCAAGTTATTTTTCTTTGTCTCGTATGCAATTTCTCTCGCTTCCTCCTTACATGCAGAAGTTGCATGTCATTTCCACTTTTACAGTTATTGATATTTAAAGTCTATTTCTATTCATCTATATATCAGTTAAATATTTGTAGTCATATTTTTCCTGGGCCTTTGCTTCCCAGGTATTTTTTGCAAGTAAGCTTTCCAGGGTTTTATTGAATCTTACAAATAATTGATTTTTGTTCTGTGGCTTTTGAGGTTATTCTGGCTCCCAAGGGATAGGTATTCTAGCAGATTTTTTGTGTTTCATTGCCTCTAATCTTGCACAGTCAAATATAAACTGGCTCATTCATTAACACATGAGGGATCAACTGTGGCATTGGTGACCTTTTCACTCAGTGCTTCAACCAACTCAGTCTTTAATTTACCCAGTGTTGATTGGCACATATGTTGGTGAGATTCAGCTACCACCAAACACCTTTTAAGGTGTTACATCGAAAAGGTTCAAAATGTTTTGTTCGTGTCTCTCTGATAAATATATTCTGTCTTTTACTTATCCCTATACATTGTGTTCATTTTCAGTTCATATAATAGAATTTTTCAAACTGATAGAACATGTCACTGTTTCTTGATGACCTTATAGATATTTGAGCCACTTGACACAATAGTTATAGTTAATATTTATGGGTGTTCTTCACAGTGTAGTTGCAAATAATACAAAACACATTATCAAGTCACAAAAGAAATTTCATAACAGAGTTTGTAATAGCAATGATTATAAATTATATAAATCCTGTATGTGCATATTCTTTCTTGGATATTGAATATAAATTAATAACTTTCTTCAGTAATCTGTTTATACAGATATTTATAGACACAGTGTAGTTAACTTTCCTTAAACAGGCTCAGTCATTTTGACCAACTTTGTAACCACCATTGAAGCTATACATACTATAAAATTTGATGTAGTTAGTGTATCTTCACAAAATTTGGCAAACTTTTAGTAAATGTTACAATTCTTTTGTACACAAAAAATCAGATTTTTTTAAATTAGGTATTTTTGTATGTGAATTTACATAGTCTTTATTCAGTCAGTCTGAATGCAAGGTGATTCTCATGTAAGGATAAAATACTCCTTTTTTTTTCATTTAGAACCTCTTAAATGGATATCAAAAGTTTTTTTTATATATATTTGTAACTTGCTCTGCCCTAGCACTGTATACAGGCTTGGTCTAATTGACTGACTTTGTAACCACACAAAAAATAATAACAAAGTAAATCTAAATTACCATTTTATGTCTCTAAAATGACAGCCAAAACTAATGTTTTTAAAATCTTCCAGTCATTAAAATGTATTGCTTTACAGCAACTCTTAGAGCGTTGTGAAAGCTATTTGTTGCAGTATGGCAGCTTTGTGTAAACAAAGGATGAAGTTACTGGCATGCTTATAAAACACTTTCTTATCTAACCTAGATGCACCTAATATTTACACCTTAATTACTTTTATAACAAAAAATTAAAAATTTACCTAAGAAACAAGAAATTAAGTACTTACATGGAAGTCTTTTTCAAGTTTTGCTCTTGAAGTCTCAAAAAAGGTGAGGTTGCTATTAGTACTTAATGTAATTTGTATTTATTTCAAATATGCAATTTAGAACACAAAATATTAACATCCAAACAAATACAATGTCCTAAAACTGTTATAATTTAACTGGCTTTCTAACTAAGATATAAGTATGTTCAAATAATTCCATTAGTTGGTTGAGGTAATCTTGGTGATAGCAACAATGAAAATGTAGGCTGAGTAATTCAAAAAGTGTCATCAGAACAAGCAAGACTTTTATGGAATTCAATATTTAAAATATATTTCTATTGGTTGCAAGTAATCCAATAGCAAATATGAGAGAGAATTATTGAAATTTTTTAAAAGATAGGATATGATAGGGGGCATGGCATGCATATGGTTTTGCTCATGCGTATGTCTCAGTAAATCAAGAATATTGGGAGCTATAAATTTACATTATGGTTTATAAATACCTATATGGTAAGTGTTAATTCGTGCCAAACTCAAAAATCATAAAGGGGTAGAAAGAACGTCTAAAATGAACAATTCATAACAAAGTGTCAGGTGATACAGAAAAATTATGATTGAAAATTGATTTTTTTTTGTTCGAATTAAGAATTTAAAACATAATATTAGAATTTGAATCATAAACTACCTTCATGGCATAGGTTGCAACATACACTCTTTGACCCTACCTAATGTTAAAGGGTTAATTTCACAGTTATAAACAATCACTATTGAAAGGTCAAGCTTCAACATGTATGTAGATAATTTATACAGCTATTCAATATTAAAGAAAGTGATGTGATAAGTGACAAAGTTATGATGTTTTCAGTTATGGAACCCCATATGCATAATTTGGTTTTGTTAAATGAAGCAGTTATTATTTATTATAAAATATATTTGTAATATATTATAAAAGACTGTGACTCATATTTTTTGTAGAAATAAGTTGTGTGAAATATGTAACTTGAGTAGATTAAAAATGTTAGTTTTTGTTTAAAAGAAATTTGGAACATGTAATAAACAAAGGTGATTTGAGAAACACCTTACTGTATCAAGTACAATAAACTGTCAACATCTGAGCATTAATGGTTATGATTTTGTTACTTTTTACTATACTTTGGTACAACTGCATCTGATAAATGTGGTCAATTCACATTAGTTTAGTGACTGTATAAGTGAATCTTTTTTTAATCCCATATATGAATAATTTCTCTAATAATACCTGAATTACCAACATACTACTAGATGTACTTCTGCAAGATCCCCGAAAGTGTTCTGTTTCAAGAGTAAACAGAGTGCATAATTCTTCTGATGATTCATGGCATGTGCATGTTTTACTGACATCACAACAGTACGAATTGCAACATTAACTGTCCCTTATGTGACATCATTTTAAGGTCTACTGACTGACTGACAGACAACACACTTCACACTACTGTATAGTGGTGGGAGTTGTTAAAACAGGTGACTCCTACAGGTGGCCTTCAGCCCCCTTTCAGAGAAATTATATGCAATCTGAAGGATTTCCATAATTGACCAACCATAGGTTTTTGCCATGAGTAGGTCAAATTACTTTATCAATCTTGAAAAGAACAGAAGGCCTGTCGATCTCTTATGACCTAGAATTGTTATTGTGGGTTTCTTATGGCTAGTTATTTGTCAGTTTATCCTTGGTAACCCCTTTTATATCATTTGGTGGAGACTCATTATGTAGCAACCCTGACCTGTTTCTATATCAGCTAATAGCAGTTCTTTTGTTTAAGATAAGTTATGTCTGTGTTGTTGGTTGTTATCATTTATTGAGTTATTAGCCCAGTTTTTCTGTTATTGTAGGTATTCTTTCTTTCTTTTTTTTTTTTATTTAGCCATCAACGTGAAGGATTTTTGTTGGTGATGTCATCACTGTTTTTTCCATCTATTTTCCAACTGACTGCTCTTTTTTCTTTTTTTTCATTATTGCTATTTATTTTAGCCCAGCAAGGTTTAGTACTGAGTTCTCTGTTTAATGGCATTTGATGCATTGAGCAACTATGGCTGCCTTGCTTGACTGAATATTACATTGGTTTTAAGACTCATATTGTCATGGCACATTGAAAATTCTAGGCCTTGTGATTAATGTTGTTAATTTGTTCCTAAAGACTTGTAGAAACTTGTGAATTGAGCCCAGTCTACTTTTAAACATGTAATGTGCCAAAGACTTGTGTGTTTTCATTTATAATGTATTGGGATTTTAGCTGGCTTCTCTGATAAGAGATCTAGAATACGTTTTTGTATTCAGTTTATTTTCTTGATTTGTCCACATCTTACGTTGTAGTTTGAAATTGTCATAATTGTGACACTTTATACATAATCAGGTGATGTGATAATTTGTTGATACCAGGAATGCATGTGTTACATGTGGATAAGTATTTTCTTTTAAGTAATAGTACACATTGTATTATTGTACATATAAAAATATATCTGAGTATTGAGTATTCTTTGGATTCCTTAACTCTTTATCAAACATATTTGTGTTAGTTTTGTGACAAATTATTTGTAAAGTTGTCTCCTGTTATAGGATTTCTGTATAGTTTGTGTTTGTACTGTGTTCCTTTTTATTTCCCTACTTGAAATAGTTTCTTCTGTCTGCTTTCAGACCCTTTTTCTTACTCATCAAAGGGATTTTGGTTCCCTATATTTAGAGATGAGTAATATTATTGGAATTATGCATTTTATAAATAAAACAGTTTTGAAATACGTATTCTGCCCTCTTACTTACATTTTGTGTATGTTGGATGGACTGTACTATGAAAATGTAGAAGTGAAAAGATAGCTTATTGAGCATTGTAAACATACTTGAAAAAACTATTACTACTTAAAGGCTGTAATCTCTTAATCACATATAGATCTTATAAATATTAGTATTATTCCTAATTTTCTTCATATTGTGATGGAAAAGGATCAACAGGATAAGGACTGAATGTGACAGTAAAATTGAAAGTATTCTTTATCCACAGATATATAGAAGTGTTTTTCTGTAATCTGTTTATGTGTGAAATTGTAGAAGTTATATGTAATCTATGGATCAATTAGTAATGAAAATTGGCTCCAAACAATTTTCTGTAATAAATTTGTTTTATATTGAACACTGTCTTGAACGTGTTTGAGATTTGTCCCATTGCTTTTACCATTCATTTTATTTAAAAAGCTTGGTGTTTTCATTATGGAGCCATTCAATTAATATTTTTTAGTACATGGTAAAAATATATTTAGAAGAAAGTTATTTGACCAAATGTGAAGGAAAGATTATACTAGAAATAAAATAAGGTACTGCTTTTGTGTTTTTGAAAAACAGACATGCTAAAAATTCTGTTGAAGGCTTATGGCCAAAACCAGTTTTGTTTTTCCATGTGAGATGTCAGGAATTAATAAAATTAAAAGATCTATCGGTATCTTAAGAGCATGTTTAAGCTCATTAAATAATACTTATTCTGTTATATTATTATTTAACAGCCTTTCTGGCCAACGGGATCTGGATGTGCTAGGGGTTTCCTTGGCTCTTTTGATGCAGCTTGGATGATTCGTAGCTGGGCATCTGGAAAGATGACTCCTCTACAGGTTGGATAACAAATTATTAAGCATTACAATTAATTTTCTAATTTAATTTAAACATAACTAGATGTGTAAGAACGAGCTGCAAAAGAATGTATATAGTGTTAAAAGATACAACGTATAAAGCTGGGCAGTTAATAAGGGCAAGTAGTATATTTCGAATAAATATCACTAGCTTGATTATGGTTAAGACAGTTTTAGTGTTTTGATAGAATTTTGAATAAAAAAACAGAAATTTGTTGGAGTTCTTCAGTTCTCAAAATTAGGATACCAAGTCCATGGCAAAAAAATTCCACCATAGGTGCATTGACCGAGACAGCCTGACAGTAAATGCTGTCATCCATTTTGAAGTCTTAAAGACACACTACAATACGTTAGTGAGGTATAAGACAAGCATCCTCATTAAGATCAAATACTTGCATTAGGTTTTTATATTGATTAAATATTTTTGTTGAAATTGTAATATTACAGACAACTTTCTAAGTTAAACCTGAGGCATAAGCTTTGTTACTATTTGACCTTTTTATCATCTAAATACATTATGTACATGAGGCACTTTCAGCTTGAACACTCATTTTATTTCCAGTAGATGATAAATAGTTTGTTTACAATGTAAACTTACTGCCATAAAACATAATGGATTTATCTGTTAAACTGACTCTTGTTTTTGTGTGTTCATTAGAAAATAATTATATTATTCAGCTTACATGGCTTTATTATCACTAGTTTCAGCTAAGGAAAGAAAACACTATGCAAATGGTCTGGTAATGCATCATATTTATTATATTTATAAACTACCTATGTTTCTAATCATCGTAACATAAATAAATTATAAACGACAGACTCAGAGTAAAGATGCATTCTGCTCTTATATTCAGACTGTTACTGTTTTATACAACTGGAAAACTTATTGATGTTTTCTTTCAAAATTCATGTTATTCAATCAAAAATATTCTAATAATATTAATGTCATAACAAAGTGAATATTCAAACCAAGCTTTTGAAAAGTTAGGCAAAAGAATCATAACTGAAAACTGACATGGAATGAAAGATAAAAAGAAAACCTTATAAAATGTGTAAAGTCAGTGTATGGTATATTTTATAATAGTCTTTACTGGTAAATGGGTAATCCTAGAAGCTTGTATGTGATGCAATACACTATCACTTTTGTTTTTGAGCTTTTTTGATTGACAAATGAAATGTTCTAGAGACTACATATTCATTTTCTGTTTGTCCTTTTTACAAACATCATGATAAAAAAAGCACGAAAACGAAAGTGAAGACATGGTGCATCAAATTCCTGGTTTCTAGGTAACAAGGTGAGGTGTTTATACCATTAAATATTCTAGTTATTTATCAGAAGTTTAATTTTTTGTAGAATCTTAATCTTTGAAGTTATTTACAGAAAATGTTAAAGGGAAAAAATTTTAACACACACACACACACACTCCTTTTTTTTTCTTCTTCTTCTTTCTTATGATAAGATGTGATGGCTTTGTCATATACCATCGCTAATTTCATGGACTGGCTAGTGTAATTCAGCTTTGCAGTGAAATATAGTCCAAACTATATACATTTACTTTATAAATTATTTTTTATGTGCTATTATCCTATTTTCACATTTCTTACAGCTTGTATTTGCCACAAGCCAAAAACATTATTTCATGTTTCTGAGCTTTACTTCAGTTAGATATTTGTTTATAACAATACATGTGTTGCTCGAGTATGTCTTCTGAAGAAAAAAAATCACATATACATTGCAAACTGGTGTCTGTCAAAGTGTTTGTCTTTCTCCTGTTTGAAAAGCTGCACACACTTGTGAAGCTAAACACTCACTTTTGAAATGATGGGAGAACAGGACTTGAATAATGTTGATGTTAGATGTTGTTTTGCAAGCAAGATATTCTACACGAAGTTGTTAGGAATTAATCACACTCTCATTTAAACTTCAAAATTTGGCATAACTTAAAGAATGAAAATGTAGATTTACTATATGTTATTGTTGAGTGTCTCCTAGCATGACTGAAATGTTCAATTACTTTTTGTGGTGGGCAGTATAAGTAGCTCAGAGCTTTGGCTCTGAGTGAAACCAAGAGTGCCACACAATTAACCTTCTTAAAGTCCATGAATTAATTTAAATTGATAGATTAACTTAAACTTTTCCTTTCACTGGGGAGGAGTACTTTTGCTTACATACAAAATATTAGTAACTTGTAAAATAGTTTTAGATGTTATAAAAATTAAAACCACAAGAATTTTGTAGGTAACGAAGGAATTACAAACGAGTGACTAAAACTGTAATGTAGATAGGGTGTGGAAATAGATGTTGTATGAGAAGCTCACTGAAAGTTGTATAGCCACATGTGTACAGTTCCTTCTCTGTGGCATTACCATATATGACTTTAAAAGTCAGTATCAGAGTGCATTTCTTGACCTCGGATAGAAAAGATACTGTGAGAGTGTTTTGAAGAAATTTTAATATTTCAGCTTGTTCACAAGATGCAAAATGTAATTTATTTCTATGTACTAGAAAACGTTGCATTCTTATATATGTTAGGTCTTGGAAAAAATTCATGAAGGTCAGAGAATGGAAAGTACACATGTTCAGTACAGAAAAAAAAAGTGCTGTTGTATATTTTTCCACTTGTTTTTATAAAATGCATCAAAAAAATTTATGAATATAATGTAGTTAATGCATTTGTAAGAAATCTTTAATGATATAAAATAACTAAAACATGTTAATAAAAAATAGTTTGCTTTTAAATTTTGACCATCTTTTCATGGGGTCAGTCACTTTGACTGACCCTTTATCTGTGATAAAATACACACTATTGTTTTCTGTAATTCTGAATTTACTGCTTGTGCTTTCACAAAATTTAGCAAACTTTAAGTAAATGTTATGAGTCTGTTGCACACAAAAACTCAGACTTTTTTAATAAAGAAAATATACTAAAGATTTTATTTGGATTTTATTTTGTGCTAAAAGTACAAATACTGCTTTTCAATCATATAGTTTTAAATTTCATAACCTGTAGAACCTCCTAAGTGCATACCAAAAATTTTTTAGGTAAAAGTTTATTTTATCTATTAGTTTCTGTACCCTGATAAATAACTGCTGTGAAATTGTTCATGTACAGTGAAACAAATAAAAAGTTGAAAATTATGAAATAAACTTAATACTATTTTTCCTCTGCTGTGACTGCAGTATTGATCAGGTAGTTCCAAATTACTTATCTTAAAAGTTTCAACTGTTAACCTTTTCATATTTTTCCTTTTAATTTTATAGTTTTTTTGCTCTACTTTGTACCCATGTCAAAAGCAGTAACTCAGCTGGTGCCCATTATCTGTTCCCCTAGAGCTAACATAAACAGCATGTGATTGTATCATGTTTTACACACTTTAACTTATGAAATTTTAGATGGTTTATTCTACTGAAATTTTGTTAGGCTAAGCTGAAAAGTTTCTAACTTTTAAATTTTAGTACTTTGTTCAAAAAAATAAATAGCAGTTTATAAAACATAAACATAAAAACAAGGATCTGTAGTACTTACTCATTTGCACTTGTTAAAATTGTAAATGTTCCTTTGTAAGCCTCTTTGAATCTCACAAGTTTGGGTGTTCAAAAAGGATTTCATATAGCTTTCAAATATGCATCTTAGAACACAAAAAAATATATCAGTCACTTGAATGCCCCAAAACTATTATAATTTCTCTGGCTATCTAAGTAAGTTATAAACAGATAAAAAAATTCCTTTAGCATTCAGAACAGCAAATATGATCACCAAAAACCAAGCAATTCTTCTGACTAACAGTTTATGGCAAGGAAAACTAAACAATGACTTATATGATTTATGAAGAGGGGGAATCTGTACTTTCTGTTGGTTATAAACATATCCATCAGCCATAGAAGTTGATTAGCAAAGAGTCGAATGTCAGAGGGTGGGATGGGTGGTTTATTTGGTGGGTTTGACACATTTATTGATATCTCGGCAAATGAAAAAGGTAGGAGGCTCAACTTATAGATTCTTGCTAGTAGTTATGTTTCTAATTGATTGGAAATTACAGCAGTCTATTTTTGAAGCTAGAAAATTCTGAAGGGGAGAAATTAGAATTTGGACACATCTTGTGACACAGAAAAATTAGTTTGAGAATTTTTTAAATATTTTTTTTGAAAAAAGGAAGTTCTGTAGGTAGTATACAGAATGGAGTATAAACTACATTTTCATACATAATTTATTGACATACAGTGATAATTAAATTTGGCATGTTACACTGAAATGTCTTGACGTACAAAAGAGTCAGACCCAAATATGAAAGGGTAATGTAGTTGTACAGTTGTTATCTGAATGTGATGAAATACTCAAGTGGTTAAGCAAGCAAAGTGTTTATGATTGTTAATTTTAGTTTTAGTTTCATCTGTACCCTTATTCTTTCTTTTTTTTGATTTTATGCAGGGCAGTGTATAGAAGTGTTTTCACTAAATTATTGTTATTTGTGTATAATAGATATTTCTAAAATATAGTGTTATGTTTACAAATTCACTCCTACATTTTTCAACTATTAATTCTCTTGCAGGCTCTAAAACCATGTAAATGTCTATCTGTTACAACACTTTTGTTAGTTTTCTAGGTTGCTGTGTTTTATAGTAGAATGCGATTATATGTATCTTTAAGTTTATTGAATTAAGAATTATCATATTCATGTTTACAAAAACTTAGTAAACTTCACTACTTATAACCAGGTGTTAGCAGAAAGAGAAGCTATCTATAGATTACTAGCTCAGACAACTCCAGAGAATCTCAACAAAGACTTTAACCAGCATACCATTAATCCCACATCTCGTTATCCAAATCTCAATCTTCAGAGCGTCTTACCTGCCCAGGTGAAAGGCTTATATGACACAGATGCCGAAATCATTGACCAACTTCCTGATGTTGTGGCAGATATACCAAGAAAAAGAAGGAGAAGAGGTAAGCTTGTTTAAAAACTAACAGTTTGTGATAAACACATTTAAATGCCTGGTTAAAAAAACAAATCCTTCATTCTTTTTATCTGTGCCGTAATATTTTATTAACCTTAAGTGTTATTTTAAATCTATGCATTTCAATCTTTTTTCCCCATTTTATCTAATAATATTATCTTTATTGTAAAAATGTAAATAATTTACGATTAGTTACATAATAGTTTTTGCACTATTGATATTGCTGTAGTCCTGAGTTTAGAAAAGTTGCATTTATTTTTTTTGATGCCAGGTAAGAAACTTTCCAATTGTGAAGGAATTTACTGTGTTGAAAAGATAACACACACACCCCTTCCAGTTACGTTAATCCTGTGAGATCTTGTTTATTGTTTGTAGATTAGATTTGGTTTGAAAGCTGTTTAGAACACAGAAATAACTGCACATTACTAAAATTTGGAAATTTGTCAATCTTTCTATTGTTATATATGTGTGAGAGCACAAACAAAAAATTTCTTTGTAGCATATTTAAGTAAATGAATTTATTTTTCTCTTATTATATATTTGTGTATGTATACTCTTATAAAGTTTACCAAATATTGTGTAAGTATCTATCCTGAAATTCTAAATAATTCAAATTAAGAATAAGATAATGTATTTATTTGGTGTCTGTTTTTATTTTATTATTATTATAGAGTTAGCATCACAAATTAATGAATTAATTATGAACACTACTGGAAAAATCACAGTAAATATATCATACATGTACTCCTGCAAAACTGGTACATCAAACAAAATGCATAAATTTTTGAGAACCTGGGTCTTGGAGTCCCTTCTTCTACTCTAGATGGCGTTATCTGTGATAGCCCTAGTTTTGGACTGTTATTCCATAGTATAATTGTTTTACCTGTTTTTATTACCTCTCAGTGGCTTAGCAGTATGTATGAAGATTTATCACACTAAAAAAAAACAGGTTTTGATTCTCAGACAGCCCATTGTGTAGCTTTGTGCTTAACAACAAACAAACAGTTATTACTCCTTTCCCTTGTTTCCTTCCTATGGTTCAACACTACAGATATCCATTTATTTGAAACATTTCATGATTTTATAATATATGAGCAGGAGAACTTTACTCTGAAAAATCCTAGTGTAATTCTTCAAGGAAGGGTCAATTTCAAATGCTACCTGCACGTACAAGCTACTACATTTCAGCTGAATTGCAACAGGAGGGTCTAAGCTTTTATTAACCTGTGTAGTCACAGGTGTTAATTGGACAGAGGCAGTGTGATTGTATAAGTAAATTATTACCATAGTTTGTAAACAACTTTGTATATTATCATCAATATGTAATATGTAAATATATATCTTAAGACATTTTGTCAATTCTTATTGAAATCAAACTTTGGATTAGTAACCCAAAAGCTTCTCATTTTAATTTTTTCTTTCCAAAACAGTTGTAAAACTGAGATCATGTAGCTCTAAAAAATTAGTGATTTCTACAGTTAACGCTTGTCAGTGAATAGTTATTTATCCACATATTGTAAATGTCCCATTTGCTATTAATTATAAGACGAAACTTAATGCTATTATTTAAGGAAAGACAACTAATGAAAATCTAGTTTGTATATGATAGAAATATTTTTTCAGAAATATGTAAGAACTGATTTGTCCTCACTTACATAATATCATTAAAAAAAATGTTTATGTTATTTAGAATCCATCATTCATCCAGATGCACTACTTTCTTGGTGTAAACGACAGGTGGTGCTGCATGACAACATTAAGATTGAAAATATGACAACATCCTGGAAAAATGGCTTAGCTCTATGTGCAATAATTCATCGGTATCGCCCAGATTTAATAGATCTTGATTCTTTTAATCCAGAAGACATAGCTAAAAACAACCAACTTGTAAGTTACTTACAAAACTTTTATAATATTTTAATGCTTTCCAGCCTGGTGGCATCATTTTGATTGCTTTTGTAGTTGTATTCATAGAAATTGATAACTTAGAAAGCAAACTATCTTAAATACAGACACTTCAAACATACAGCGTGATAATCATTGAATGTTTTTATGTTTTGGAAAATTTGCAATTTATAATGAAATAAAAACTATTGTGTGGTCTAATTGTACACATGATGAATACACAATGTACCAGTGACCATTTATCTGAGAGCTTAGGTCTCATGTACAATTATTAGCAAAATGTAGTCACAGCATAATGATGTCATTTGCTAATCCATTTAGTGGAAAGAAATTTTGCAGTTATATGCTCTATATATCATTAAAACTAATATAAACAGATAGAATCTTTTTCATTATATTTTATGTATAAAAGTTACCTCTGTAATAATTTAGCTCACATTGAGGTAGAGTCCGCCATAAGAACCATTAGTTTGAAATTAAAAGTGGAAATATTTCTAAAGCAAAAAGGAACTACCATAGTACTTACATCAACAAAATAAACAAGCAAGTGGGGGAACCAATAAAATCAATTCGTTAACTTTGTGTACTCTGGTGGGTCAATTGTGAGTTTATGTGCTTATAATACTAAAATCTGGGATTTGATACCCTGCTGTGGACAGTATGCAGATAGCCTATGTTGTAACTTTGTGACAAAATAAGAACAACAACAGTATTACCTATGTGTAGCAAAATAAAACAACATGATGTAGTTAAATTATTTGAAGGCATGTGCTCATAAAATATGCCTGATAAATAATAAAAACAAATTTACAGTCCATTTTTATATTTAACCCTGTGTTAGTACCCTTGCTGTATGGAAAAACCTTTGTAACCCCACACCCAAAAAACAAAACAAAAACATGCTAAATTTTATTAGATTGTTAATCTATCTATGTGTGCATTTAAAGTAAACATCTTTTCAACAATTCCATGGAAATTTTTTATTTTTTATGTTGTGGTAGTGTTAATAAAGGAATAATGGAAAATATCAGATATTGATGCTTGATTTTACCTTATTTACACAAAATACATGATTAAAAATAAGTAAATTATTATTTTTTTTTATCTAAACATCTTCCTATGAATTATTTTGAACTAAAAACACCATTTGTGAGCATACATCAATGAAAATGCCTTACATTTAATCTAACCTAACTGCTTACTCAGAATCTTCTATATCTGTTACCATTGTTTGACACTGAATGCACTGTGATCTAACTGTCTTCAAGCTGATCGTATTCACTTTCACTATTGTCCTCAGGTTAACTAACATTGGGACAGTCAATCAACATCTGCCTAATTCTCTCGCCTTCACTGGCGCCATCTATCTTCAATCTAATAAAAAGTATGAACTGCCTTCATAAAAACCTAATACTCTCCAAAAATATTTATTGAAGCAAATACTGTTTCATATTTGGCATGTATAAGATCTAAAAACTCTTATTGTATCATAAATGTCAAATAATAGAGAGATAATTAAACTGGAAAAACACCTTGGTTTAGTACCATGGGGTATTTCTCTCCCCAACCCACAAGAAACCGTGTGTTGCTCTCAGCTCAGCTGGGGAAGAAATGGGAGAAACTAGGTGTGTACTCTATTGGTAGTTTTAGGAAGCTACCAGAACAGAAAAGGTCTCAGTGCTTCCATCTGTTTGTGAGATTGTTTACAAAATTTTGGGGGTAGAAAAAATAACCTGAGTACAAACTTAGGTTTAAAGAAAGGAAGCTCCATAGCAGGTAGATTGTTAAAAAAAAATAATACAAGCTTTTAGATATTTTATTTATGATTTTGTTAGTTTTACAGCACAAAATGCAGAATTTAATTTGATATTTTTTGACACTATTGGTTCCAAAAATTCACTATTTTCAAGCTATTTGAACTAAAACTTGTTTGAAATAAGAAACACATTGAAATATATTTTGATTAGTTTTTATTCCTACATCAAAACAAAATTTAACTGTGAACATTTCAGCTGTAGTTTTATTGTATAAATATGCAGTTTTCAAACTTTAATAACCCAAGGACCCCTTTAATTTAATATTGTTTCATAGATCCCCAAATTTATCAGTGTTTTTTGTTTTGAAAAAAGATTCTGTGTACATGAAAAGCTGTATAAATGATTTGAGGGGAAGGATCAGATATAATTTTTTATAAAACTTGATGGCATTTACCCTTATGTGCATTTTCAGGTAAGCTGATTTCCTGAAAGAATATATTAAGTAGGTCCACTGTGTCACAATGAGATAAATTGTGAAGTAATATTAAATTTTGCTAAAATTAACTGAGCCTGTGCTAAGAAATAAATAGACTGGACACAAAATGCAATACACGGTAAAAACTATATTCAAACACAAACACAGAACGTACTTTTGTTGGGCACTGGACAGTCACCTCTGTTGGAAATGTACTCCCATAAGATGATGTTCCAAACTATCTAAATCTTATGTCACTTAGTTGCTGCATCCATAACACAAGACTTACACAGAATAACTAGCAATATCCATGTAAGTGGTCATTTCCATTCAAACATAAGGGAGGCTGTAATCTTGATATATCACCTGACCTACCATTGTAGGACACTGCTGTCAATGTTTATGTACAGGGTGCAACTTTACAGCCATACCATCCTTTGGCAAACCGAGTGTTATCTCCAAGGCAATGGCAAAAACAAAGATAGCTAAAATAAAATCAGCTTGAATTTTTTGACCATATGTTCTGTGGAAAATGCATAGAATTAGAAATAATGAAAAATTTTGGAAAGTTATACATCGAAATAAGAAGATAGAAAATGCATGGCATGTCTGCATACCACACCCACGAAAAAAACATGAGATACTAGGCTTGGAAAAATTAAGTATTTTCACAAATATTTATTTGTTCATTGCTTGATTCAAGAGGTCTTGGGTTCAAAATAAATTAATTACCACAACATTATAACTTCTATTGCATCCCAAACTACCACGTGTTACTGGGGTACTAAGGTCACACACACACACACACACACACACACACAAAACCAACATCTCCAGAAGTATTTATTTTTAAGTAAACCCACAAGTTGTGATTTTATTGAGTGTACTCAATATGTTTATATTTACGATGAAGCATGGTACTACATACCAGGTGAATGCTCTACAAATTGAAATAGAGGGTTAACCCTCTAGCAATTGCTCGATAGGCAACAACTTCAACTAACCCAAGCTAGGTTTTTTCATATTTTAGAAAAAAAGATAGCAATACAGATATTTTTTGTAGATCAGTGCAGGTAAGTAAAGAAATTAGTTTTATTTTTCTAGGCTTTTGATACTTGTGAGCGAGAATTTGGCATTCCTCCAGTAATGACTGGGCAAGAAATGGAGGACTATGAGGTTCCAGACAAGCTTACCATGGTTTCCTACATTTCCCAGATCTATGAGACATTTCGTGGTGAAATTCCACATATTGGTAAGTAAGCACCATTACTTGTTACAGCAAATATATGTGGTGTATTTGAATAATAAATCTGAAGACAAAAACACATGTATTATTAATTAAACTGTGATAACCCAAGACATGCTTGGGTCATGTGTTTTTAGTTGAGATTAATTCTGTGATTCATGGTGATTTTAAAGTAACACCGATATATAATGTGAATTTAAACTATTAATGAAAAGCTCAGTCATCAATAATAATATAATGTTAGAAATACCAATACAAATGCTGAAATTAATATTATATTTTAATCATGTTTCAGTTCGACCTCACAAGGCAGGAGACATTTCAGAACAAACACCTCTCCAGCAGACACAAAATACTACATCATTTCTCAGTCGATTTAGTCAGAAACTTCAAAATAAAAAACGAGTGAGCCAGAAAGTTTTAATTTTTTTGATCCTGTACATTTATCTTTCCTATGTTCACTTTAAAGTAAGTACAAACCATTGTTCTAGAATGTATAAAATGCATTTCAAAATTTAAATGTATAAAACATTTAAGATGGTTTTCTAAAAGGTAAATTATGTTCAGTAGTTAATACTTTCTAACTATTCAATTTCATGTCAGATTTACTGAAGTGATAATATAAAATGCTTCTTCATTTTGAAAAATAATTTTTTTTGCTTATTTTAATTATTTTTTCCAGCATTCATTGGAACGTGATTCATCTAAAGAGAAAGGTGACAGCCTAAAACGTAACAGGGTACCTTTTGCTGTGGGTAGCAGAAGACGATCCCGAGAAAAAGGCATTTCTCTGGTATGAATAAAGTTGTGTGAGAACTTCAAATTCTTGTATTACATAGAACAAGAGTAAAATCTCAGAGGATACTAGATGCCACAGGACTGCCAATTTAAATTATTAGTGTAATTCTTTTTAAATATTTGATACTGTAAGTAAAAATAGAAAAATGAAAAATTGTGATTGTTTTTCATTTTACAGAAGTTATTATTAATGGTTATTAGCTTCTTTAAAAGTAGATAAATTTTTGATTATTGTATTTAATCAATAACTGGAATTGTAATGAAGTTGCTCTTAATTCATTCTGTTTGTCTTGTTGTACATCAGATTTCAGATAATTAACTGGGCACTATAAATGTATTTGTTTGTAGTTTGTTAGTTCAAGGCTTAAAGTTGGCAGTCACAAGTAACATATAATCAAACAGTATTCTGTTAAGTGATAAGTATTCAAAAGCACACAGAATTGTACATGTTTAGAAGAATTACACTTTCCTTACCATTATGTTTTATTTAATTGATTATAACAGTAATACACAAATCCTATTATTAATGAGTGAAGGTAAATGGTTACAAAAATCATTATAGTTTAGAAAAATGTAAAGAGAATATTAACATTAATAATTATTTAAATCAAAAGATCATTACTTTAAACAAATCAGGATTCCTCTGTTGATTGGAATTAATGTACATTATAGGATCTATCATCTCCTGATACATCACTATCCAGTAAAAGAAAAGTTGGAAGTCATGAAAGGGTCCCATTTAGTTCCCGACTTAAAATTCTTGAAGAGAAGCTAAATCAGGACTCTGGGTTACGACATGGTGTTGGAGGAGATTTATCGGGAAACAAGAAGCAGTTAGTGGGCCGTCTTTGTCGAGATGAGTGGAGTGCTAGGCTTCTAGAAGAGCAAGGAAAAAAACAAAATGTTGATAAAAAACAGGCAGTAAAGGTTGGCAGATTAATAAAGGATGAATGGAATATCAAATTTTGGGAAGATCAAATGAAAGAAGAATCAAAGGAAAAGCTTCAAAAAGCTGCCACTGGAAACAGGCCCAAAGTTATGCAAGAAATATTTGATGAAAGGGTTAGTTTTTGTAACTGGGTCAGTTTTTAGGTACTTCCTAAAATATAAGACACAGAACAAAAATTTTTATGTAACAAATTGACATACATTAATATTTGATCATTTACACTAACAGAAACAAAAGCTGGTCAGTCTAAAAATCGACAGCAAGAGTAAAAAAAAAATGTTATCATTTCTCTTCTTGCTTAAAATGTATTATAAAAATACTGAAAATAGTTGAATATCAATAGAAAACTAAATCATGAGATTCAGTTTCTTTATGAAAAACTTAAATTTAGTATTACCAAGTCATAATATAAATGTGATGTGACAAAGATAATAGAAATGTATTTTTTTTTTATAGACTTAAACATATGACATACATACATGAATCAGCTCGGAATCCTTTGAACCATAAAGCTTAATAGCCTGAACTTGAATATTATGATGTAAACCTGCAAAAGCTTTTGTAGTATTATGTGTAGGTGTCTTAAAATCATAAGGTGCTGCACTCTGGTCAAATTTACATGAACGGTGAATTTAAGGATTAAAAGCTTGAGAAAAATAAGTATGCTAAAACGATGACTGGCATTAATCAGAATGTTAATATTTTGAAACTGGGGACATGTCAGGTCTATGATTTTTGCAATTTCAAAGCTTGAAACTGTAGTGTGCATTTGATATATTAGCATTTTAAAACTGAAATAGCAGACAAAAATTTTAGGAATTGTAATTTTGATAATTAAATATTTAATGTAAAAATGCTCATCAATTGATGAAACTATTTTAATGAAACCAGCAGTAAAGTAAACCAAAATAGTGTTAAATGCTGTAATGATAAAAATGGATTTCTACTGTGTTTGTGTGTGTCAGCATGTAAAGCTTGAATTTAGGAAGTTTTCAAAACTTGATCAAAGATTCAAGCTTAACATAGTGATACAGTGTGAGTAATGAATGATGCACATGAAATGAGGAAAATTGGCTTCATACCATAAAGTGGCTTGTTTTCAATTTAATTTAAATCAGTCATGCAGAGGAAGCTAATTTGTGTAATAACATGAAGTACCAAGAACATATGACACTGTAAATGCAGGTTTGTTTAAATAGCAATTTAAATATCAAAAATCACAATTTGAGGCAGTATCATGTATCTACAGTTAATTTCCTTCAGCCCTAGTTATTTTACGAAATTTGTAACAGTTCCATCAGTTAAACATTTGTTACCTTGAAAAGAGACCAGAGAGAGACTATTTTTGTTCTTCCAAGATTATTCAAATTTCACTGGTCTGTGTTGTTAAAACCAAAACTATCACTTAGTAACAGTATCAGTGTCTTAGAATGGCCACCATGAACCCAAATTTTTGAGACTATCCAAAAGTTAAACTATCGCTTTCATTCATTATCAACATACAGTTCCCATGGGTCGGGGAAACCAGAAAAAATTGAATATGTTGTGTTCAGTTCCCATGGGGAGGATTTCATTTTAAAGACAAAAAAAACAACGAAAAGTCAGTGCATTTCATCTTATTTAGTAATTCTTCTAGGATATGGATGGTGAGAAAATAAATTATCATTAGCACCAAAATTTCACATACATAATTAATGATAAGCAAAAATATCAATGTAGGTAAAACAATGTTTATGTATGAAATATTTTCACTGATGTGCACCAGGATTAACCATTATTTATATAATTATTATAGTTATTTTTGATAATTAACTGAATAAGTATAAGTACAGATATGAAATAAAAATTCACAAAAACTGTGTAATTTGTTCTATCTTTGAACCAACAGAATTTACCAAAATGGAAGTAATAAATGATTATCCATGGACTAGCTTTAGGAAGATAAGATCAAGTCCTTTCTAGAGTCCCTACATTCCATTCAGGCAGAAACCTACCAATTGTTTAAGTAATCTATTACAGCTGCCTCATACTCCATGAAACTTATCATTAATTGTGTTTTAATTTATTATAAAACAAAATATACATAATTAAGCATTGCCTATATCATGCAAATGTCATGTTGTGTAGATGGCCTGGGCTGGGATCACTGACAGGCAAAATCTCCAAGAGACAAATAGAATATCAACAGTGAAAGTTAAGGAAAATATATGTAAAGCAGAATGTAAATGGCAGTGTCTAATGTCAGTAATTTGGAGATAAGTTTTTGGGGAGAAAATCAATTTATACATTATTGAAATAAAGAATGTTTCACTAACAGTATCTAATAATAGGGTTTCTGAGAATATGATGCTATCTGTTGTACATGAATCTTTGTAGAAACAGTTGAACTTGCATCAGTGAATGAAAGTAATGTATTGGGGAATTGTACTGTTTACATAGCTATCAGTACTCATAGAGCATGAGACTCACTCATCTAGGTATGTTGTCATACTCGCACATTAATAAAGAAATCTCTTACTTATTTAATTTTTTACAAAATACCCTTAGAGTTACTTGAAGCAGCAACAGCTACAAGTCAGTAAAGTCAACAAGTAGAGTGCTCGTTGAAATAGTTTACATTTCAGCTTAAAATAATAAAATAAAACTACATTTGTTCCCCAACATTATCTGTTCCATACAAATTTGATTCATTTTTGGCAATAGAGGTTCCTATTCTTAACAGCACATTTAAACATCTGCCATAGTGGTGGTGGTGGGAGATTCCAAATACACTTGTCTATTCTGTGAAAAGCTTAAGCATTACAATTCCACATCATCACAATGTACAATAATACTCATATAATTGCATTACAATTCTACATCATCACAATGTACAATCTTACTCATATAGTTGCATTACAATTCTACATCATCACAATGTACAACCATACTCATATAGTTGCACTACAATTCTACATCATCACAATGTACAACCATACTCATATAGTTGCATTACAATTCTACATCATCACAATGTACAACCATACTCATATAGTTGCATTACAATTCTACATCATCACAATGTACAACCATACTCATATAGTTGCACTACAATTCTACATCATCACAATGTACAATCATACTCATATAGTTGCATTACAATTCTACATCATCACAATGTACAACCATACTCATATAGTTGCATTACAATTCTACATCATCACAATGTACAATCATACTCATATAGTTTGGTGCATTTCCTGCATTATAAAAAGCTGTTAATTTGACAAGATGATGCTTCTATTTTACTCATAGCTGAAAGCCATGGATGCCAAATTGAAAGCAGGAGGTGTTTTGGAAGAGGAACAAGTCAAATATGGAGATTTTGACTCTAACCTCAAACGCCTTAATAAACAATTAAAAGAAGGAAGTCTGATTGCAGGCACTGGAGAAAGAATCAAAGTAGCCACTATAACATCACGCATATTCAATACAGGAGAAAAGACTGACTTCAGAGGCGAGGTTCCTTTAACTTCTTTGACACCCACACCAAATTATGTAAGTATTTTAGAATACCTATAATGATATTGTATATTAATATAGTAAAGCTTTGTTTAATGACATAACATTTTAAAAGAAGGAAAATAACTTGATTTGCATATGTACATCTGATTCATATGAGTTCAAGTTTTTTATGTGATATGCTTGATCAGTGTTATTATCTTTTATTAATAAAGTTTGCATAACTAGAATATGTTATGAAAGTTCACCTGGTTAGATGATTATTAATTTCTTTGTTTATTTGAAGCCAATTCTTGCTACAGGTGATCAAGTCTCGACTCCCTCTGGTGGCAGTGAAGTTTGTTATTTCTGTAATAAGAGAGTTTACCTCATGGAAAGACTGAGTGCTCAAGGATTTTTTTTTCATCGCAGCTGTTTTAAATGTGAATATTGTAATGGCAGCTTGAGATTGAGGAACTATGCATTTGACAGCACAGCAGCATGTGGAGGTAAATCTTTTGTGTTCATCTTTTCAGTAGTCCATATCTGTAAATAGTAGCAGTAACATTGTTGCAAATAAATGAAACTATCTATGTAAAATGTTTATCTGAATAGTCACACACCATTGATATGTCTGGTTTTTATTCCTTCTGCAGCCTTTTTGCCTAATTTGTTGCCCTGAAAAAAATGTCATTTCAGTTGTTAGAATTATTTTTTTAAATCTGATATTCAAATTTTTGAACTTC
>NW_013666248.1:430221-438972 GCF_000517525.1 Limulus polyphemus
CCTAATTTGTTGCCCTGAAAAAACTGTCATTTCAGTTGTTAGAATTATTTTTTTAAATTCTGATATTCAAATTTTTGAACTTCACATAAATAAGCCATCATACTGACATGCATAAATTATTCTCTCATAGACTCAAGTGTATATTACTAATCCTCTGTACCACATACATACACATAATGTTCACTTCTGTGTGTATGTGTGTTTTTATATATATTTAAAAAAAATACAGCATTATCTGAATTGCACAAAAAAAAATCGATTGGAGAAGGAATGCTGGCTATATTTCTGAATTGGTAAGCTTACAATAAAATGTACAAGTCTGTTGTATACAAAAAATCAAATGTGTTACAAAAGTATTTATACTGAAGATATGTCTGTGAATTGACGACAATCTGTCATAAACACTTAGAAGTTGGAGGGCACAGTGATGTTCATGTGAAGAGTAAAAATACTTTTGTTCATTGTATAGTTTGCACATTGCATAACCTCTAGAACTTCTGAAATGCATATCTACAGTTTTTGTCAGTATATCTGTATCTTCTGGTGTTTACTCTCCTTTACCATGAAGTGCTGCTAAATGAGCAATGTAGGATAAAATGAATAGTTGATAACTATAACATCAAATATTGAATGGCACTCTGAAAAAGGTCATGGCACCACCTGTGCACATGGGGTTAACTGCTTGTATTATACATGTGTACATATGTTTACACACACACACACATATCTCTATGTATGTATATAAAGATAAAAGTTAGTCAATTTGCAGAGTAGCTTCTGTAATTGTTGCAGCATTATAAGAGGGTAGTATAATCATGTAATTAAAAGGATGAGTATGATCAACTGTCTGAATTTTAAGTTCTCTTAACTTTGTAATTGGTATTGTGGACTATACCACATCCACAACCAGCAGCAGCTGAAGAATGGCAAATCAGATCAGAATATTGTGGGTTTAAGCTGTGAGAACCCTTTCTATCGTTTTTCTTCAGTAATCTGCATTAAATGTTTTTTTAGAAGCATTCTTGGAGTTAAATGTAGAGAAACATGATATTATACAATACTTTTTTTGGACACTATCACTGAAAGTAACTCCTTTAAAACCTGTACTATTTGCTTTGTGCTGCATGATGTATACATAAACATATTTATATATTATAAATTATTTTCATTACTGGTTTGTGCTGATATAAAGGTTAAAAATAAAAATTCTAGTACTTTCATTTTTTTTTCTCATTTTATATTTTGCTGAATGAATGTGAGGGTGTAAGTATTAAATTACCTAATTTATTCTGTGTTTTTGTAGGAAGATTTTATTGTTGGTCACATTATCGTATGCCTAAACCAGATCGTAGATGGCAGGAAATGATGAAACGTAAACAAGCCTTTTTAGCAGATAGCTCAGCTCCCAACTTGTTGGGAAAGAGTCCACAGAAAGAACAGCATCCAGTTTCTCCCATTCAGGAGCGAGAGCCACCACCTCATAAAGAACCTAAAGTAACTCCAGCTTTTGCAGAGAATATAGTTCATCCTGATATAGCTGTACTTGGAAATAGCCCATCAGAAACTGTACTAGCAACTCCACACTTGTTACCACAGCCTGCAAGTAGCATTGATATGAGAGATAAAACACCTGAACGGGCAGAATATGAGAACAGCTTGGAGCTTTCTGAAGAAGAACTTCTAACAAGTGAGCTAGAAGAGGAGGAATTAACACAGAAGAACTTCGGTCCATCTCAAGAAATAGCTACTAGTGATGATGAATTCTCAGATTTAAGGTAAGCTCTGAAGAGATAGAATATATCATTAACTTCATGCCTATGATGTTTTTTACACATGAAGGTTTGCACGATTGTCCCCAAAAATGTCAAAAGTCATTCTCACTCTCATATACAGATTTTACACTGATGCTACCCTCATGATGGAAGGTACATCTACTTTCTTTTGTCCAATTAAAATTACAGAATGTTCCCTAGCCACTGGCTAACAATTAGTAAAACATACACACTAAAGGATTGAAATCCTGATGTAAAGTGTATTTTGAGTGGTAATTACTACTGCATATATTGACACACACATACACATAAAATTGCACCGGGATATATATTTATACGTTTTATTTCTATGCTCTTAACTTTCTATTATTGCATTTTACACCATATGCATGGCATATTCTATTTGTTTAGAATTAACTTTACAAAAACAAAAGCACATTTTTGTCTGAGAGTGAAACTCAGCAGAATTAATATATATATATATATATATATTTAATTAGAATGTGTGGATAAAACTTTAGTTGTCATAAATATTTTTTAGAATTTCTATTTCTTGTGTGTTACATCCTCTAGGTTTTTAAAAGACAAATAGGATTATCAACATACACATGAGCCCTTACAAGCAAAGTATTTAAACACCGAGAAACATTTTCTAGATTTTGATACTAATTTTTGAAGCTAAACCAATTTTTTTCACCACAGGATATCATTGATGGAATTTTCAGAAATTTGAAAGTGTAAAATTATACTCAAACGTTAACATTGTTGGATAAAGAAGCGCTAACATGGTAGAAGAAAGTGTAATTTCGCTTTTCATTAACTTAGTATCTAGAAAATCATGACTTAAAACAGTAGGTGTTATAAAAAAATTTTGTAAGACTATTGTGAGACAGTTGTAGATAAATAAATTAATCCATTCACAATTGTACTTATATATATCTGAACATATCTTCTTATCCCTGTATTAAATGATACTGTATAGAATTAGGGTTAAGTACTTGGGACTTAAGCTCTGCATTTTGCATTTACTATCTGTAGTACAGACACTGAGTCTGAAGAAGAGGAAGAGGCATATGCTGAAGAGCTTGAGAGGTCACTTACAGCTGATGAAACTCGAAAACTTGCAAAGACCTGGCAAAGAAGATATTCTAGAGATCTTTTATCAGACAGCGAGACAACAGATGATGAAAGATCCTCTACAGAGTCTCTTACAGAGACAGGGGGGGAAGAAGACACTAGTGAGGATGTTGACAGCAATGAAGAGTACAGTTCTTATGAAAGTAAGATTTATTTATGAGCACTGTTTTTTGGTTGAAAAATACAGTTTTTAAAGTCCATTAAACCTTATATGTTAAAACAAGGAAATAACCTGTTAGGTACATAATTGTATTTGTTTCTTTAGATAGCTGTTGCCTGTTAGTTTTTATAATTTGCTATACAGTAGTTTACCTCCTCTCACATAATAGATTTTCTCGACTTTTGCTGCCCTTCTGTGTGTGCAATTTTTGCTCACCACACACCACCCTCACATATTTACATGTGACACAACTGTGCTGTAGCATGCAATAACCCTCTTAGTGCAGCTGACTCCCTGTATACTGTAGAGCATTATAATCACTGTTAGATTTGGCATTCCAGTGTGTAGTTGCACTCAGTATTTGCTCTGCATTTCTCATTCCTGTGTGCAACTTCAGTTAACTTTATTGTATTTTGACAGCTTAATTTGTTGTCATTTCATTTCTGCATACTTGGTTTTTTTGTGGAATATTTTCGTTTTAATTTCCACATCATGAACTCTCACTTTAATGTCACTACAACAACTTTAGTAGTAAATCTGGCCAATGCCGATCCACCTACTATTACTGTGGCTTTGGGATTCACACTTTCTGCTGAGGTTTTGGCCGTGGAACGTCGCGAATTGGAAACTATCATACAGTCTGCTATTTCTCCAGAAATGAGGCCAGCTATGTTCCAGGGTGAATCTGGTCAGGACAAAGAGGATCTGGACAGCTTTTTCCCACCTCCTTCCTTCACAGTGCAGTCCCATGCTACTTCTTTGGATTTACCTTCTCCTTTGTCCAATCTTTTGAACATGATTTCTCAGGTATGTTATCTTTTGTCTCTTTTCCTTGTGTCTTATAATTATTCCCTCTACCTTCTACATTCTGCACCTTCGTTGGATTATTCGGTTTTCTCCCACCTCTTCTGATATTTGAATCCATGCTGATCAATTTTTAGTCCAATTATGTTTGGGTGCCAGCAGACTCATCCTTCACGTTTATTTGACTTTTATGCTTTGGTTTATTATAGGTCAACTTTTCCATATTTGGACTCGCAGACCTTGGAGTCTTTGATTCAAGCACTGAGTTCTGATTCGGAGACTTCATTGAGATTTTCCCCAGCCTAGTTTCCACGTCTTCAGCTTACTCTTTCTTCCATTCACCTCCTATCCAAGGCTATCCACCATTTCCCTAAGGGGTTTTCAGTGGATACATGTACTCTTCTCTTCCACATTGATATGCTTATCTTCCTCAGCCTTATCCCTTCAAGCATGGCTCTTTTGTTATTGGGATCTTCTTGGAAGGGACACCCTCTTCTCGTGCATGCTTTTCCTGCTTTCTATTTAAGAGAGTTCTATTTGGCTTCTGTTTTTGCACTAGTCTGTATTTGAGGATCTTCCTAATACATTGGACTCTAGGGTGAAGGCTGCATGTCAACATTCCTTCCTTCCCTCCTTGGTTTCCCATCTTTTCAAACCCTTTCATGCTTCAATTCTTGTGTCTTGCCTTCCTGCTTCTTCCTTCCTCCATGGGATCCCATTTCATGCCAGAATCTATCAGAAGCAATTTGAGATCTTTACACAAAAATGCTATCCTACAAGTACACCACCCTTCTCTGGGGGTTCTATTCTCAGTTGTTCGTGTTCCCAAAGAGACTGGGGATTGGCATCCTGTCATTGATCTATCCATCCTCAACTTCTTCATCAATGCTCCTCAGTTCACCATGCAGTCTTTTCTCACACTTCGGTGGGCATTCGCTCCAGGTCTCTGGATGATGAAAATTGATGTCTTGGATGCATATCTTCATATCCCTATCTCTCCAACCTCTAGATGTTACCTTTGTTTTGTTCACAGAAGTCAAATTTTCCAATTCCTCACTCTACCTCTTGGTCTGGCATTAGCATCTTACATCTTCATAACCACAGTTTGCAGTTCTATCATTATATAGACGACTGGCTTCTTTTAGCTCCATCCCAACAAGCCTCTCTCACTCATATGCATTTCCTCCTAAAGGAGGCTGCTTGTGTGGGATGGCTTGTCAAGCTGGAGAAGCCCTATCTCAACCCCACACAGTATCTGATCCATTTGGGGGTCTTTTTCAACACCTTTCACAGCAGGGCTCAGCCTTCTTCTCTTTGTTTGAGGTTGTTGGAACTCTTGAAAGTCAAATCCTCTCCTTCTCTCTTGATATGCACATGTTCACAGATGCTTCTCTTATGGGATGGGGAGCATATATAAATTCTCAGGTCAAAATTTCCCTCTGCATCACCCTATTGGAACTTATTGCAGTTCTTCTGGTCTCTGGTTCCACATCTTTTAGCTTTGGTGGTGGATGCCTTCAGTCAGGATTAGACCAATTTTGACCTTTATTGCTATCTTCCTATCCATATTCTTTCCATGATCCAACCCACTGTGTGAGTCATTCTAATTACCCCATTCTGGCCTGCTCAACCATGGTTTCTGATCCTACTCCTCCTTCAGTCATTCTTTCCCTTACCTCTTTCACTTTACTGATCCCTTCTCTATCAACCTCAGCCTGCCATATTTTATCCTGCTGTCATCACAACCAGCTTCATGCATGGATTTTGTTCAGCACCTTGCAACACAATCCAGACTCTCTACACAGGGTAGCCTCTCTTCTGTTTTGTTCGGTGTGCTCTTCTTCCTTGAATGTCTGCCAGAGGAAATGGTGTATTTTCCCAGCATTGTTCTCTGCGACATGGTTTCTCACCCTCCCTCCTTTCAGTCTTCTTTATTTGGCTTTTCAACAATGATTCATCAGTATCCACCATTGTGGGCTATAGGGTGGCCTTATCTAATGCTTTTTGTTTCTCTTGCTCCTGTCGTATTTTTCTCTCCCTGTCCTTTTGTTTGATTCATCCATCCTGTCCAATACCCCTACCTGACTGAAATCTCAATGTGTTCAGTCCTTCATGCTCTTATCCTTTCTCCATTTGAATCTTTGGCCACTTGTTCAGTGTACCATCTTTCACTAAAGACATATTTCTTGCTCCTTTTTGCATGTAGATATTGTAGGTCAGATATCTTCGCTATTGACGTCTCTCATATCCTTTATCACCTTACCTATGTTCTCCTTTATCTGAATCATAGTTTTTTTTTCCAAAAATGTCAGCAGTGTGTGAAGGGGACATCATATTCAGTCCTATTTCCATTTCTTCCATCTCTCAATTGTATTCTCATGCTGATCCTGATTGTCTTCTTTGTACAGTACATGCTCTATGCTGTTATGATGCCTGCACTGCTTCCTTCCTTGGATCCTATTCCTGCCTATGTATACCATAGAATATTTCCTCTACCGATGATGTTTCTCCTATCACCCTTACTGGATGGATTCATCAACTTATTCAGCGTGCTTATGCATTGTTATCTGAGGATTCCCATCTCATTTTCCAAGTCATTAGATTGTTCAGGCTGGCATGTGTATTACACCTCACACTTTTATAGCCCACTACTTACATCATTTGGTTATTGCTTGCCGCTCGTCACTATCCTCCATGCCTCATTTCGACTGTGAGGTAGTTTTTTTTCTTACCGTAACAGTGGCTATTTTCTCATTTCTTGGATCCCATGCTGTAGCAAGTAGTACCAGTCCAGGTATACATCAACATAAGGCCATGTCTACACTGAAGAGATGGGATGTTCTACAAGACTGCTAGAGGTTGACTCGTGGTGTTTTGCTTCATCGCTGTCCATCCCTCCTATCCTGATTGAATAAATTAGGACCAGCCTGCTTTTCAAAATAGGGTTTTTGTGGTCACCCATTGCACTGTCTTATGGCCTTGTGTTCCTTCATACTCTTCACCTTGTTGTTCCCTTCCTCTCCCAGTGGAGTATGGGTGTCCTTGCCACATTCCATCTCCTAGTTGCTAGGGTGGTAGACCATGGAGGCTTCATCCCGACTGTGACCAATTCCACTCAGTCGGGAGTAGGGCGGTGGTGTGCTGTTGGTGAGTGCTCGCCTCCTACCACAGACTTGAAGAAAAATACCTGATGCTGCCTGGTTTTGAACTGTTTGAATCCATCACATTCATTTCACTCCTCTGGCTGGCTTTCTATCATCCTACTGCTGCCTGGATGTTGGTTTCTCGGCAGTTTGGTGTTGGATCGGCATAGGACCAGCGGACATAATTCCTCACACATGATTGATAGGGGCCCTTTTACTACCACTAAATGGACAAAAATTCCTAATGCTGCCTGGTTTTGGACTGGAGTTGACCCACCACATTACATTCCCCTTTCCTACTGTTATCCACATGTCAGGTTCCCAGGTGGCCTAGTGTTGGTTGTATTCTGGGTCTGCACACATACCCTGGCTGGGATGGCAGAATGGAAGTTGTTTTCCATTCTACTTTCTAGTCTTGAGGTGAAAACAGTTGAGACCCTCCTCCTACCAAGTACCAGAAGATAAATACCCAATACCATCTGGTTTTGGACTGAAGTCAACCCACCAGATATTGTCTTGTGCATCCTAGCCACTCTACACCATTTGGCACGTCCAATTACAAATTTGACATGTGTCCTTTTCTCCAGATTTAAAGACACATATATTTACAATGGGCAAAGAGTATACCTGTTGCAGATGGAGTGTGACACCATACATTAGGGTATCACACTTTATAGGTTTTTTTCAGATGCCTTCAGAAAATGGATCATCTAGGTAACTTTTGCACCAGTCCCTGCTCCATTTCACTGTGGGATTCTAGCTATTACATAAGCAGAGATAAGGTATTGTATTGGAAGTTAACATTTTCCTACAATGAGGTAGATACTTACCTCCTCTCACACTTCCCACCCACCCTCCACACTTCTAGTACATTTTTATTGCCTAATCTTAAGGTGATAATAGTGCTCTACAGTATAGAGGAAGTCAGCTGCACTAGGAGGGTGTGTTGCACTCCTATTGATGGAAGACTTTAGCATGCTACAGTGCAGCTATATCATGTGTAAACAGGTGAGGGAAGGTGGGAGCATCAAGGCTGGTGGCGAGCTAAAGTTATGAATATAGAGGGCACCACAAGTCAAGAAAAGCTATTTTGTGAGAAGAGGTAAGTATCTATCAGAAGTACATTTTCAGTGTAGGAAAACATTAACTTATGCTGTAACATTACAAAAGTAAAAGGATTTTTGTTGTTTGTGACATTTTGATTTTTAGTGTAAATATTTGTAATTCTACCAAAAAAAACAAAAAAATATGAAGTTTTGGTTCCAATACTGTTTTGAGTCATGAAAGCAGTGGCATAGCAAGGGTTCTCAGCACCTGGAGGCAAAGACACTTTTGACACCCCCACCTCTGAAATGTTTTGATTATTTGTTTTGTGACTCATTACCCACTTAATGACAATGACATAAAGAATTAATTACTGCCTTACACAGGCCTAAAATAGTCACAATATAACATCTCATGATATCAAAAACTGTAAACCTGGAAATAATGAAGTATAGCCTACTCGGTGTACTTACATAATTTGTAAACCATTTTTATATTTATGTCATCCAGTATTGTTCAAAGTCACATAGCTAGAGTAACCTTTCAGGCATGCAGAATAAATTTCTGTTATATCACAAGTTTTGAAACTTATGTTTTATATGAGAAGCCATTCACTTGTGGTGTACATGGATTATAAAACAGATTGATAAAATACTACTTAAGTTTACAAATAACAAATAGTTATTAGTTT
>NW_013666248.1:439897-452844 GCF_000517525.1 Limulus polyphemus
TATTTTCTTTTTGTTGAACATACACTTACTTGTACATTGTACTCTAAGACTTGTATTTGATCTATGGATGGATGATGGAATAGTGTAATTTACTTCTGTACGTCAAATCGGTCTCACTGTATTTCAGTGGGCGGCTTTTAAAAGTTAAAACTGTAAGCGTAATACACACAAATAACATAACACTGTGTCATATTTACTTAATGTAGGGTAGTTGCGCTATATCCTAAGGGAGGGCATTATTATTAATTAATAGGCATTATAGGCCAGAGGAAATTTTGCACCCCTTCACACCTGCACCTGGAGGCAAGTGCCCCCCTCTTGCTACGCCATTGTATAAAAGAAAGTTCACTGTTTATTTTTCAGTTGAGCAAAGTTAATTTATACAATTCTGATACAGTACATTACTTCCACTCACATAAATAGCTATTATCATTCAGTGCTGCTCTGTATATGCATAACATTTTTTGCACATGGCACAAGCCTTGATGTTCCCATCTGGAATTGACTATTCCAATGTGTCTCGCATGCAAATCATCATGCAAAAAACCTCCACCAATAAAAGTGCAACATACTCGTATATTGTTTTTTTTTCATACATCACATCTCTTGCACAGGTTATTGTTAATACACACTTATTTCATTTTATAAATTACTGTTTATTTCATTTTCATTATTATTATACTTATTGTTAGGTTAAGATTTTTATTTTATAGCTTAGTGATAGCCATTGTCCTGCACTGTTCGATCAGGCTTAAAATTTTCTGTCATTTTCGGTTTACCTGTAGTTCTAGTTACAGATTAATTACTAATTAAGTTAAATATCTTGTTAGATTAAGCTTAACAAGTGTATGTTAATTTTGGTTTACTTGTGATTATACTTCTGGATTACTCGTTAGTTCTGTTAACTATTTTGTTCTTCTTCAGCATATAACATGTATTACATACGTTTCTTTCACTATGAAATTTCCTTTAATTTATAATTTATACTTCTTACCCTTAATTTCGTTTGTGTGGGCCCCTGGGGGCTGGGGTCTACCCTACCTGCCCCCAGTATTACTCGCCTTCCTTTTGACTTTTCAGTTTCTTACCATCTTCCACATTTCTTCTTGGTCAGTTCCAGATGACCTTGTCGGTCTAGTACATGCTTTGGGTTGCCTTATTGTTTTCAAGGGTTTTTTTTTTGTTGAATCCATTTCTCATGATTTCCTTTCCTTACTCCTCTGCTTTGTCTGATTTGTTTTTCCCTTCCTCCCTAACCCATTGGGCTTGGATTTTTATTTGATTGGCCTTTTATTCTTTATATCTTTCTTCCCATTATCAATTCCTGGTGTCTTCACTCCAATCATGCACCTTCCTTTTTCTGTGCATATCAAACCTGTTGGAGGTACTTTATCTATCGAGCACTGGGACTACACTTCATACGTTCATCTCCCATTCTTTACTTTGGGTAGCTGTTTCTTCCTTGTTGGGTTTCCTTCATCCACCTGTTGCCATCCTTCATTCTTTTGTGAGACTGTGACTGGGTAAGGTACCTTTTAGTATATATATATATACCTCTTATTTTTCAGGGACATGTCCCTCATTTTTCTTTATGGATTCCACTCTGTGGTGAGTGATGCCTGCTCAGATATACTTAAACCAGTAAAAGTTGCACTGTAAGGCCATGATGACTTAACAGTTATAATTTATGGCCACTAAATGCACAATGCTCATATGGGGTGTTCCACCAGATTGCATCTAGGTTTATCCTCACAATATATTTGCTTCATTAATATGCCTGTCCTGGCTCGTACTCACCCATGGTTGCCCATCCCTGCCATGCCTTGTATTGAATAAATCTATATGGCCTGCTTTTTAAAATAGGGTTTTGTGGTCACCCATTGCACTGTTTCAGCCATTGTCATTCCTCTGGACACTCCACCATGCTTTTTCACCCCCTTTTCTTCTAGTGGAGTTTGAGAGTCCTTACCACTTTCCAGTTCCAAGCCGCTGGGGTGGTGGACCGTGAAGGCATCCTCCTAAATATGTTAATGAAGAACAATAATATATATATATACTAAATATACATCAGTGATGATAAAACCATTCAGTTGAGAGTTGGGAAGTGGTGTTCTGCTGGTGTAGATGACCAGATGTCCTCCACTATGTAACATTGGAGTGGGCCATCAAAATTGAAGTTAACCGCTTTGATTGGGATCCTACCCCCAATGTTGATATCAGTTCCCAGTGGCTGGGTTTTGGATTTAGAGTTGAATCAATCAACATAAATCCTCACACATGTATTACAGATGTCTCTATTCCTTCACTCATATATACTCTTGTTGCTCCATACATCTTACAGTGGAGGTTCTTGCAGTTTACTACAGCTCTTCCCCTATCACTTGATGTTCTTATTATTCCGAGGATATTACTGCGCTTTAGGTGGTTCCTGTCATTTTAATTTTGAGTGAGATGGTTTACATTACACAGACATTATTTCGATGTAGGGTTCCTGGATCACTCAGTCAATTTCTCACTTTGCTATCATGTGTTCCTTTCATATGGTGGGGGCATGAGATTCTCTACTGTTTCATGAACTTGAGGTGAAAACTCTTTCCTTCCCCCACTAAATGGCTAGGTTTTGGATTGTAGTTGACTTGCCACTGGTATGATCCTCTTTTCTGCTCCCACATGGATGTTGATTCCCAGTGGTCAGATTTTGAATTGTAGTTGACTTACTAATGGTATGATCCTCATCCTACCCCCGTGTGGATGTTGGTTCCTGGCAGCCTGGGTTTTGGATGTAGTTGACTTGCCGTGTACAGCCTGTCGTGCCCTAGCCACTCTACACCTGAAGGAACATCCTTTTACTCTCACTCACATTTATGTATTATGGGATTGAGATTCCTGTATAGTGTGGTTCGAATCACTATCCTACCATAGTTCTCTCCCTATTGGATGTGTTACTCCCTATTTCTACCCATATCTGCAACACGTTTTTTTCCACACTGGGTGAAGAGTATACCTGGTACAGAAGTGGTGTGGTCTCCCACGTATGATCTTCGACTCAAAAGACACATTTGAAGAATGCTTCTTTCTTTCTCTAGCACTGGTCCTTCCACCTGTTCAATGTGGGATTCTAGCTATTTATGTGAGAGGAGGTAATGCACCATATCAAAAGTTATAATTTTCCTGTACTGAAAATGTATTTCCTATAGGTACTTACCTCATCTCACACACTTCCTACCCTTTCTCCCCACTGAAAACCAGTGCTTCCATTTTCTGCCTAAAGTCAAAGTGGTACTATGGTACAATTGAATAGAGGGAGCCACATGCAACAAGAAAGTATGTCGCACTCTTATTGGTGGAGGGTTGTTGCGGGATGATTTGCATGCAAGACGCATTGGAATAGTCAATTCCAGATGGGTAGGAGCATCAAGGCTTGTGGTATGCATAAATAAATGTTTTGCATATAGAGGGCAGCACTGAACAATAATAGCTATTTATGTGAGAGGAGGTAAGAAGCTACTAGAAATACATTTTCAGTATATAGAAAATTATAAGATTTATTATATCAAATAATTCTTTAAACCTAGTGACCCTTATTATTTAGTAGAAAAGAGAAGTCAAATGCTGTGACAATACACTTAATATTTTACAGCTTCAGATGATGCAAGTGAAATCTGTTCAGATGATGGAAGAGTTTCAAAAGCTCGAGAAGAATCCAAAGATGTTGTGGTCAAAGTGCCTGTACCAGATATTCCTTCTCAAATGAAAAAGAAGACAGAAGGTTAAAAAAAAGCTTTTGTTTTTCATTAACATTATTACACTATCTGTATGATGATGTTGAGCATGTGTTTCTAGTAATTGACAACATCACACAAAGTATATATAATTTACATTTGGTTAGTATTAAAATTCTGTGTCAATTCCCAGGTACCAGCTAGATATGCTTACAATGTAAACTAAAAAAATTGTTTGCATTAATTTAGGGACTTTAATACTGGTTTGTTTTTTCATTTCTGGAGGGACTAATATGTTTATATTATTATTATTATTCAAAATTGAATTTGCATGGATGAGAATTGGAACCCATGGCTAGATTTAATTTAGTTATATGATGTGATCAAATCATATTTTTTAATCTTAAATAAGAGAACTTTAACATAAATGTTATGGCTTGCTAACATAAGTAATATTCCAGTTGTGAATTATATTTGGGAAATTATTTCTGGAACAAAAAGTAATATATAGACAACCATCTACAAAGACTGCCACTTGATCGATCTTCACTCTAGGCTGTAGTGACTTTACAAAGATGCATGCATGCAACAGTTATGGTGTCTTATTTGTTTGGTTACCAAATGTTACTGTTCAGGAAAATGCTTATGAATGCACACAAAAGTATTTCATGCATCTGTCAGGAAACAGACAATATCTTTATATTTTTGTGTTGTATGGTATTTTACCTCTTGCACTATGTATTGTCATTACTAATTAGAATTATTTTAGTCAGAAATTAAAAAGTAAGCATTAGGACTTGTCAAGCTTAAAATATTAAGATATTTTCTGGTTTGGAAGCATTGTTTTTTTATCAGTGAGTATAAAGTGCCACATGGTTATGTGAAAGAAGTTGGCTCACCTGCATGTTTCTACATTTAGAGAGTTTATATTAGAATAAATTGATGTAGTGCAGTCAAATCCTTATAGGTTATATTTTTATGGTGTATTAGTTTATAAAACTTAAGTATTCCTTGTCAGTTTATTGTTTAGGATTTCCTTCATTAATTGATATGTTACTTTTAAGGTATTGCTGTAGATCTAATCTTTGTAGTGAGCTATTTTTTTTTTATTTTATTATATAAGTACTCAATCTTGTAAATAAGAAACTTAACAAAATTGCAGCTTTGCATTTGTTTGACTAAGTACATAATAAGAAAACAAAACATTGTTACATTTTTCTAAATTTTATTCTAAAATACTTATTTGTTAAATGAGACAGAATTTTGTTTATATCTTTGACTTTTGTAGACAGTGCTCAATTCATTGAAACTGGATCAACTTTTATTATAATACTGACAGTCATATTATTTCACTAATCACACAGCATGACATCATGTATTAATTTTTTTTGTTTATTTCCCAAAAAAACAAGATTGCTTAGGTAATGTCACTTGAAATTTATTGATATTTTTTATTCATTTTTTGAATAATATCTCCCTTTTGGCAGTAATTTTGTCCAAAAACAGTTTTAAATACAAACCAATTTTGGCATTTTTGTTATTATGCTTTTCTATAAATAAAGAACTCGGTCATCAGTTTGAAGTCCAGTGAGTAGCTGCTATTTCAAAAACTGCCATAGTAAAATCTCAATCTTTGGTTCAATCAGGTACAAGGTTATGATTCATTGTATAAAATATTCTTTTGATTCTAAGTTAGTCAGTCCACATTGTAGTATATAGTATGCTATTTTTCTGTTATGTCACAAATAATTGTATGGAGTAAGCTATTTTAGTGTGGTTCAGTTCATTGATTATTATGCCTAATGTAAAGTATTTCATTGACTTGGACTCAGTCAGTTCACATGGTTACAGTTATTAGAGTTCATATGTTTTTCAGATTATGATATGCTATGTAAGGTTAAAATGTGTTGTGTGATTCATTGAGATTGCATCATTGTTATGATGTGTTCTTTATTTTTGATTAAGTGGATTCATGGTTATAATCCATGATGTAAGTAGGCTTGATTCATGGTTAGCTCAAGCTACAGTTACTATCCCTGTTGTTCAACGTGATCCTTAAATCTAAAGTAAGTTCTTTATTTGTGACTGAGTCAGGTTATTAACGTTAATAATAGAGGCAGTTGTGTAGTAAATTATTTCATCAGTTTGTATAGTCGTGTCTCATGGTTCAAATAATTTAAAACAGCATTAGTGCAATATATATACACACACACAGTGGAACTTCAATGTGCACTTCCAAACAGTGGGGACCATGCCATTATGAGCAGACCTTTTCAGTATCTTTCTTTTTTTTTACTGTTAGTAACCAAAATCAACCTTGCAATAATGGGCACCTCGATATTCCGGATTTAGGGCAGTGTTTTTAGTCTCATTTTCTATACGGGCACTCGATAAAGCGGACAGTTATCTTTGCATACTTGTATGGTATACTGCTGAATTCCACACATCCCAGAAGGATGACCAATATTCAAACACTTGCAATGTTTATTGGATCGGCTCTAAACCATATACTGTAATGAATGTTTTCATAGATTCAAAGTGCAGTCTTATTACTTTGGGAAATTCTCATTGTAAACACTGTAGGATACATAAGCTGATAAATTCCAAATCGTGTTTTCGGAACAGAAGTCAAGTCGGCTTATTTCTGTGCACGTGATTTGTTGCTCTCGATAGTATCATGTAAACAGTCTAATGACACAAGCTGTGATTTGTTGCGTTATTTTCAGCAGATTTCTACTTCAGTCATTGACAGCAAAATAAACAGAAAATAAATTTGAAATGTTTAGCAGTTCAAACTCTGAAGAGAAGTACTTTGTAACTTTGTTACCAGTAATAAATTTAAAAGGGCATAGCTAATCCACCCCTGAGACCTCCTGTTGACAACGCTCCATGTCATGACAACATGCAACTCGCAAACACCCATGTCCTACATACACCAAACACAATAAGGGGGCCTTAAAATTCAGAAACCTAGTACAGCCAATATGGAATCCATTTTTGCATGGCTCATTTGTGATATTAAGGGCACCTTGCTACATATCTTTGACTTTTGTAGACAGTGCTCAACTTACTGAAACTTGATCAACTTTTTTATAACACTGACAATCATATTATTTCACTGATCACACAGTAAAGTTAACACAGTTAAAGTGTTTCTCTAATATTTAATTCAGTAGAAATTGAAAACAACAGATATATTGTGCTGAACAAAGAAGTTGGTACAGGTTTAGAAGAAATAAAATACTGGACATGTGTTTTAGAAACTCTGGGTGTTTTAAGTCTAGATGGCATAAAAGTAATACAAATTATTATGTAGTTATATAAGTCTTGATCAAACTTCAACTTTTACTCCTGACGATAGTGGTGTAAGAACACCAATATATGTAGTCTTATTAGGGCTGGTCTCTGTTTTTAATAAATTATTTATTGTGTAATTATTTTAACATTGTATTCCTTTTGATTGTGTATAGTCTTAGTTCATTGTGTAAAGCTGGTGGCTGATGTGGTTGAGTGAGTTTATGGTACAGCTCAATGATAAGACAAGTTTCAATGATATGTATGTAGATTGTATTCACTATGTATTGATTCATTCAAATGCTTCATTTAGCAACTTAGAGGTTTGGAATGTTAAAATTTTCTATAAAAAGTATTTTCTAGCTGTTGCACATTTAGTTTACATAAGTATTAATCATACTTTTTAAGGTTTCAGTAATGCTTTGAATAAATATTAAGTCTGTTTTACATCAGATGGTGGTTTTTTCCCTTTATATTCCAACCAAACTATTTTTGTATAGTATGAATTTTAATTCACTTGTTATTTGACAGACCTATCATCATCTGAAGCTGAAGGTAGTGATAGTTACACAGAATCCATCACTTCAGAAGAGACAACCAATACTGGAACAGATTCAGACTCGGAACCAGAACCTCCTAAGCATCAGATTCCAACAATTGTCATTGATGAGTCACCCCCACAAGAAGCTGAGGAACAGGAATGGGTTGAGGACACTGCTGTAGCAGCACTGAAGGAAGTGTGTAAAGTGGAAGCTAAAAGAAGTGATGAAGGAAGTGCATCGTTTAGCATTACCAGCTTAAGTACTGTGTCATCAGCCATATCTGTATCTGAAGACAACACCCTGGTTCATCAAAAAGAATCAATTGATGTGGAAAAAGCTGACTTCAAGGATAGGGTTATAGACCAAGACACAGAAAACATTCACATTTCAAGTGTAGATCCTTCTATGTCATATTTAGTATCAGGTGAAAGTAGAATAAAATATGATGTAGATTTGCATGAAGACTTCAAAACTGAAGACAATGCTGTAAAACCAGACAATTCTGCATCATTTGTTAATAACAATGGTGTTTATAATTCTGTAAAAATGTATATGAATGATGATGATGAATATAATGCAGAAAAACAAAATGATGAAGATAATTTAGAACACTCAGACATAATGGATTTAAATGAATATGTAAAAATACCTGATGATACAGTAAATCAAAAGAATATAATTGATCAACCTAAGTCAGAAAATTTTGTCAAGGCATTAGATCATAGTGTTCCGCTACTTAAACTAAATTATAGTAAAAATCTTAATGATCAGTTTACTTCACAAGATCTTGTAGATGAAGAAACTGTTGATGAAGTAAAACTTACTAGCCCATTATCTATAAAGGACCAAAATAAGGAGCTATTAGATTTTGAAAAAAGTGAGGAAATGTTGACAAGGATGGCAATTACACATGAAAACACATGTGAATTTGAGAGTTCTAATAGTGATAGAATAGGAATTCATCAAGATTCATTGTTTTTGAAAAATTTAAGAGATACGGTTTGTCCACCAGAGAGTAATGCTACAAATTCTTCAACCCCTTTCTCTAGTCATGCAATAACTGATTTATTGGAAAGTAATGAAAATGATGATGTAATGAGCAAAGATTTAGTGTATAATGCAGAATTATTTTCAAAACCTGAAGTTGGAAGCTTAGAAATCATAGATAATACTGTAACTGATGGGGAAAATTTACAGAATGTCTTAGCTGATACGGAAAGAGAGGTTTCCTCAGTTGATGCAATATTCGGTAACCAGTTTCCAGTTTTAGATACTGCGAAAGATGGGAACTCTGTCATATATCAGCAGAAGATTCCTTTAGTACAAACTGAAACAGATAATTCTAATCTCTCTCTCCAAATTTTGGATGCCCAGTCCTCAGATCTTGAAGGTAGCTATATTAGTGAAACAAAAAATGGTCAGAATACAATACAACAAGAAGAGTTAGAATATGAAAATGAACAATTAATGTCATTAAAAAGCTTTGAAAACATTAATAGTTATGAAATAGATAACAAGGAATTGATAAGTGAAGGCTTTATTTGTATTTCTGATCCGGAAATTTTACAGAATATTTTGGCTGATACAGAAAAGGGGGCTTCGACAGTTGATGCAATATTTGTTAACCAGCTTTCAGCCTTAGATACTACAAAAGATGAGGACTCTGTTACATGTCAGCAGAAGATTCCTTTAATACCAACTGCAACAGATGATTATAATCTTTCTCTCCAGATTTTGGGTGCCCAGTCCTCAGATCTTGAAGGTAGTCATATTAGTGAAACAAAAAATGATCAGAATGCTATACAACAAGAAAAGTTAAGGTATGAAAATGAACAGTTAATGTCACTAAAGAGCTTTGAAGACATTAATAGATATGAAACAAATACCACAGGATTACTAAATGAGGGCTCTATTTGTATTTCAGAACAGGAAGATATTTCTAATAGTGTTATAAACTCTGTTGAAATTAAACCACCTTCTCTAAATGTGTGTTCAACTCATTCCTCAGAAACCGACAGTGACCAGGAAAAATACAAGGAAATTGATTATTCCAAATGTTACATTCCCTTGAAGAGCTCCTCTGTGTCCTCAGTAAATTCTGAGTCTACATCTGAAGAATGGTTAGATAGTCAATCATTTATTGAGGTACCAGAGAATATTCATGAAACACCAATTTCTAAAGATTCTTTTAGTGCAGCTGTTAATGTAAAAAAAACTTTGATGTTAGAAAAATTATCTTCAAACATTCCAGAACCATCACATGTTCATGATCTCACCAAAATCATGCTTAGTCCAGTTATGGATACACAGGAAGAGGAAGATTTTGAGCAACTAAATGACATTTCAGATTTTCAAGAATGTGACAATAGTTCTAATGATATTTCAGATGCTTCCCTTTCCTTCAAAAGAACACAAATTGAAAACGACAATGTATATATTAGTCCTTTTGTGACAATACGTGATAAAACCAAAAAAAGTAAACCAGCACAAAATACTTTCACTTGGGATAGTGATAATAGTTTTTCTACACCTTGGTATGCTACTGATTTTGATATGACCTCATCAGGCTCTCCAAATGAATATGTCATTCCTGCTACTTTTTCAAAATCCATTAATGAAAAGCCAGCCAGAGAAGAAAATGAACCCTTGAGTGACAAACCCACTATAAAAACATTATCTCAATCTGAAGATAGCATTCTTTCAACTCCATCTGTTTATTTTGAAGATTCAGCAGCAGACGTGAAAAATTCCTTAAGTTTTAAAGAATCTACTCCTTTGATAAAGAATGAATCTATTTCATCTTCAGTGAAACCATCATCTTCACCTGTTAACAATATAAAGAAGGATACCAAAATTAGAGGTTATAGTGGAAGTTTTGTAGAAAAAGTTCGTCCTCGCAGTGTATCAGGAGATTCTCTTTATTTGAAGTCTTTAGACATTAGCTTACAAAAACTAAAATTTCCTTCTCTTTCTAAGGAAAATGTACAGTTAAAAGGAGAAGATAAAAAGAAAGTATCAGTTACTAAAGAAAAGTCACATGAACCATCCCCCATAGCATCCACATGTGTTCCCAGCAGACCCGTAGATGATGCTGATCGAGCTCAAAAACTCCGTCTTAAACGTTTACATCGAAGGAGTCTTCATGATGATATTCAGGGTGTTCCTTTTGCTGATGATGAAAAATCTAAACTTAAAGATGATGTTTTTTTTACTCCAAATTCTTCATTTTCAAAAGTAGATAAAGAAAAACCACCTGAATTTGATTTTTTGACTTCATCATCAACTCCAACTGAAGAACTAGGAATTACACGTGTTGAAAATCAAAAATTAGGTCGAGATCTTCGTCTCCAAAGAACTGTTGAGCAACAAAAAGCTAGACAAGAAGCTAGAGAAAGAGCCAAACTAATGAGTGATGAAGAACTAGGATTAAGTCCTTACAATTGCCGCAAAAAGATAAATAGTTCTTCAGATAAGGGCAATGTTCTGTATGAGGAGCTCAGTTCTGAGGAACTATTAGATGATGATGATGAGGAACAACTAGATGAAGATTATGTTGATGATAATTCTTCAGGGACCTATCGAGCAAAGCGAGTTCAGATTTTAGATCCTAATGACAGTCATTCTACTCCCGTGCCACTGACCAAGCATTTGATGACTGAAAACACTTTGAGTCCAACCTCAGCCCAACAAGTAATGAATGAAAGCACACAGAGCTCTCAGTTTTCTGAAACTGGTACTTCAGAAGGTCCACTTTCTACTCTAAGTCCTTCTTCTAATGAATCTATGAAGACATCTGGTACAACATCATCAAGCAAAACACCTTCAGCAATAGAAAGCTCTTCCAAAACAGACAATAGTGCTAGCTATTTAGAATCATCTGTTTGCACTAGTGACATTGACATTAGTATTGTACTCTCTAAACCAGCAGAACAGGCAGAAAAACCTGATATCCAACAGAGTAGAGATCCAAATGAGGTTGAAAAACTTTCTATGAAACCAATCACAAAGAATGATTCTATCTTGGAAAGTGAGAAACCCAAATCAAATGGGAGAAAAAATATTCTGTCTCTGTTGACCTTTGCTAAACACTCTCCTAGTAAGGAAAGAACTAAAGAAAGAACAAAAGAAGACAGTAAGGAACGTTCAGCTTCTTTACCTTCTACTTTTCAATCCAAAACTACACAGAAAGAAAAGAAGTTTCCACGTTTGAAGCTTTCAAGAACCAAAGAGAAATCACGAGATAAGCACAAAAATAAGTACTTAATCTCCAGAAATGCTGAAACGGTAGAACATTATTCTTCGGCATCTCCTGAAGTTGCTTCTCGTTTACCAGTCATGAAAACCCAAACAAAAGAAAGGAGTGTTGAACTTGCCAAAGCCAAGGAATCTCTTAAACAACTAGAAGAAATAGCAAGACTGAAATCAGGATCATTTGCGGGTCCCAAAACAAGTGGTACACCATCACAAACTGGAGTTGCTCCTAAGGCATCAGGTTAGTAACCAGTCTGCCTGTAGATTACCTGAGTATTTATTTCAGTAATATTTGAGATTTGATGATGATTATCTAGGTTATGAATATATTTCATCACTGAGTAGGGGTTTGTGGAATGTTTGAAAATAATTTTATTTTTTCAAGGGACAAAATGCTATAAAAAATCTACTTCCCCATCCCCATCAAACAAAACACACACACACAAAGAAGTAGAATATAATTATTTTCAAAAATTGAGCACAATCAAAACAGTTCAGTTGGCAGCTTCATTTTATCGGAAATGGTGTATATTGCATTTTGAATGTAAGCTCTTCGTTTAGTCTTTACGATTTTACAATGCAGCATGTAGAATACCCCCCACTTACGGACTGATAAAGAAATCATGATCTAAAATGGTGTTTAATATTTATAAAAGGTTTAAAGCTTTTTTTGTAATTATTATTGTTATATATTCTTTCTAAAGATGGTGGTCAGTCGTTATTGGACTTCTAATGTAGTCAAAAGCAGTGTAATAATATTAATATAAATACACTTGTTACTTTGTGTGTGACTGGAGGTTTATGAATAAAAGGGATATGTATATGCACTACCGGCACTTGTGTTTAAAATGTTTTTAAATTATAATAAACAATTAAAAACAACCTTTTATATTTACACAATAAAGACTTTATTGAAGCCGTACGGCTTACATTTATATTTTCCCCCTTGTCACATTACTTCATTGTTATTTACATATATATATATTTATATATATAAATTATAATGTATCTCGCCATAATATCAATGTATTGAATTGTGGGTCCTTCATCTCAATTTAATATTTGTTTTTGTTTTATTTCTAATGTTTCTCTAATATTTAATGATATAAGACTTCTAGGCTGAGCTAAAACTAAAGTT